>NC_044915.1:30217770-30517770 GCF_001633185.2 Quercus lobata | reverse complement strand
CTAGCTCGATAGATTGTATCTATCGAGGTTTAAAGGGAAAATTTAGTCCAATGCTTGACAGAGGCTTGACAGATACCCTATCTATTGAGATTTACGAAAATCAGTTTTTCAGATATGATTTCACGCATATCCATGTGTATGTGTTTAAGTTTTCTTTTTTCACAATCCTAAATATATATAAAGATTATTTTAAGGGCTGTCACACTTGATGCAACTTGATGTAAAGGAAGCTACTGCGTTTGTACGCCATAGGGTTTTGTGACCAAGGAGCTTCTTGATCTTCATCGTCTAGATGAACTGAAGAACTTTGTAGCCAAGTTCCTTCTCAAGTTAGTGTGTTAGTCACGTACTTGGATCCGTACATCAATTGGTTAGTCACATACTGGGAGCTGTGCATTGAAAATGAGAGATTGTTACTACAGAACAAGTTCAATTGTGTATTGGGGTAAGGGTTCAACTATAGGTTGGTATAAGGTACTGAGATTCTTTTACTTGTAACTGCTTGTTGTGATAATAGTGGATTTTCGGGAGTAGTGACCTTAAAATCGTGGGGTTTTTGCCTTGGTGGTTTTCTCCATTTGTAAACAAATTACTGTGTCAACTTTATTTTCTATTGCATTTAACTTAGTTGGTGATTTGTTTGTGCTACCACGTGTATTGCATGTTAATTAACTTAATTAATTCACTTGGCTAATTAATTGATTAATTTATTATAAGGGGCTAATACATTCTTGGCCTATCAAGATCCCCTGTCTAGCGGGAATTTTCCAAAGCCACTGTTTTTTAGCCATCCCAATGTGGTTGCCTGCAAACCTTGGATAATCCTTACATCCTCCATATCTAAATATCTACATTAACTGTATATTCTTAAATGTATCTACACACACACACACACACACATATATATATATATATATATATAAAGAGAGAGAGAGAGAGAGAGAGAGAGAGAGAGATCTGTATTTATGAGTAGTTGAATGCCACATACCATTTGTGGGGGGAAAAAGACTAAAAGGCCCGTTTGAATATCTATACTGGGTCAGGGGCCCAGTCCATGGAAAAACCCCTCCTCGGCCACGGAAAACTCCTCCTCGGATGGATAAAGCCGAGGGCAAAAGAGGTAACAGACCATCAATGACAAAACTCCAAACCGTTCCACAGGGTAGGAAAACTACGAAAGTGGAGAAAGATGACAGATAGAACGAATGCATACAAGGGAAGACAACCTTTATTGTACTCAGTGCCTTGTGCCTGACACAACCATACTTCTCTATCCTTACAACCATTCCCAATAACTGGAGGTAAGGGCGGATTGGACAAGTACCTACCCTGGGGGACCTCAGTTAGGAGGAGAAAAACGACTATAAAAGGGGAGTAAAGAGGAACAAGAAAGGAGAGACCAACAGAGGGGAGACACCAGAAAAAGCTCCTTGGATCCTGCTGAGGACCAAATCTTCTCTATTAAACTCGGCCCATGAGAGATGCTGTGTTGGTCATTGTTCATACATTAAAACCCAGCTCTTTGGCCCACTCTCTACAAAATTCATTGCATCGGGCTCCCTGGTCTAAGGATCCATGCATCCTGGGCTTGGCCTGAAAAATGTGTCCCTACACCATTTATTTTCACATCTTCCAAAATTTAATGCAGAAGAAGAACAAAGGATATTATTTTATGTTTTCTCCCGAATCCTTAGATGGATATTTTTTTTTTGAGAAATAATTATAACATGTTGCTAACCCCGCAGCTTGAATCCTTTCATTCCTAGACCCCCAAGTACATTGTATATGAAGAAGCGCCAATTTAGCTACAAGGCCTTTTGCCTTAGATGGATATTCAAGATCCTTAAAAAAAAAAAAAAAAAAAAAAAAAAAAAAAAAAAAAAAAAACCCCATTAGGATATGCTTTCTATTATATGATCTATTAATTTATGTGATTTT
The DNA here is from genome assembly GCF_001633185.2 of Quercus lobata. Classification (NCBI taxonomy): domain Eukaryota; kingdom Viridiplantae; phylum Streptophyta; class Magnoliopsida; order Fagales; family Fagaceae; genus Quercus; species Quercus lobata. Next base: position 30,515,832 of record NC_044915.1, on the reverse strand, counting down.
TTTTTTTGTTAATAATTACATAGACTAGGTCAGGTAATTTTTTAATTGGTGACGCTATTAAAAAGTACACTTGTATATATGAATTACAACATAATTTTTTTTTTTTTTAAAAGAAAGAAAGAAAAAGAATTACTATATAAGACTTTTATAGAGTAATTTGGAGGAAATTCCCTTAAATTAGTTTAAAAAATATAAATTACGAATACCTAACCTTGTTACATGCAAATTTTTCTGTGACAATATTTTTACATTCGTTGAGAAATAATATCACATATACTTGGAAAAAAATGATTAATTATGAGTAGCCAACAAATGCATCATGCTTTTTCATTAGTAGAAAACAAAACAGAGAAGTTGTCCTACTTGGTATACCAAAAGAAGCCTAGAACCATTTTGGCACATACATACACCTTTTAAGCTTCAAGAAGAAGAAGGAAAAAAAAAACCTAGTAGCTTTTTTAAATTTTTTATAGGATGTTGAGGGGGATATTTAGTGGCACGTACACTGTTAAGGGTTCTAGTGGAGGACTCTTCTTAAGCCCAAGTACACTGTACGCAGAATCTTTAACGGGTGATAATTACCATATCTCATTAGTAAAACACATTAGATATTGCTTTAGAAATATGTTTTTTCAATGCAATTAATTAACACATGCTAGTAATGATTTTAGTTTCCATATAAAATTTATGGATAAATTCCGATAAAAAAAATTATGGGTAAATACTAAATAGTATTCATAAATTCATGGAAAAAAGGGAAATTTTATAAAATTACTTCAAATAAAAAATAAGTAAAATCTTTAAAGTGACAACTAGCCTTACTTTCATGAACCAATGGAGAATATAAGAGGCCCCCATCCCAATCCATTTGAGGAGGGCAATAAACGAGGCCCAGGGAAAGTATTGGACACTTTAGAAAGGACTTAGCCCAACATAGCCAAGGGCCACCATACAAGTTTTCTCTCAGTTCAGTTGCATAATAATGGTCCGAAAGGCACAAAGCATCTCTTTTTCATGACTGGCAAGAGATCAAAAAGGCTTATCTTACGCAAGTACATGATATTGTGATATATTTACGACGTCATAATCCTTCACGTTTTTACGAGTTCTTCTAGGCCTAGCTAATATGACAGAAATTGCAGTTTAGCTTTGTTGCTTGTAGTTTCCAAGTCAAGCTCCTGGCTGCTGAGGATATGGTTTAGTGTCCACTGCATAACATATATGCTGCCTTCATCCAGAAATGGAATGTTATGGGGGCCGGGTAGGGCTCATTGTTTGAACTAACAGAAAGTTCATTGTTGAGCTGGATGGTTTCTGGCCAAGCAAAAAAAAAACAAGGGCTTTGAGGGAGGAGGTGTTATATCAAGAGTAATTATTAATACTTTCAGAGTATAATGACACAATATTTTTTCTTTTCATATGAATGATGAGTCTTATTATAAGTACACCAACATTCATATGTAAGAGGAGGGGGTCTCATACCGCTTTACTCCGAAAGAATTGAATAATTTTTCTTAATATCAAAATATTTGGAAGAAATTGAAAATATATTAGAAGAGTGGCCACTCTTTGGAAATATTATCCGTATTAAATCACATTAATAATTCAATCACGTATATCGTACCATTGAAATACCATTGGTCCTCAATAATCACATTGGTCATCAAATGAGTTGTAGAATATATTTTTTGGGGTATATTAAAAAATAAGTTCATAATAATTAATTCTACAGGGATTAGCATGCAAACCATATTCCTCGTGTAATTCGGAGTTTTTTAGTGGAGGTTAAGGTCATTTAACTATAAAGTGTTTATGTTGGTCGAAAGCACTCCTAAAATGACTAATTTTGAATTCTCTTACTTCTAGTTTTGCTAATTTGTTTTTAATTTTAATTTATAAAGCTAGTAATGGGTCTTGTTAGCTATGTTTAAATATTTGACCAAATCTTTGGTTTTATTAATAATTTGTCTTGATGAAAATGAAAGTTGTTAGCACCAATGTTTGATTGTTTTGTTTTGTTTTTGTTTTTTGTTTTTTTTTTTTTTTGTTTTTTTGTTTTTTTTGTTTTTTTGTTTTTTTTTTTTGAATTGGTTATATTTTAAGTTCTAGCTAGGTCATGTATGGATGTTTCTCAAAAAAAGAAAAAAGAAAAAAGAAAAAAGAAAAAAGAAAAAAGAAAAAAGAAAAAAGAGAAAAGAGTTAGGTCATGTATGGATTTAGAGAAGAGTGATATTTTGAATGAGAATCTACTTTTGGCTTATTGGGAAGAAAGATTTATTATTGTTTAACTCTTGTATCATCTCTTGTATCTTTCGATGAATTCTGACAAGTGACAAGTTTATTATATGTAGAAAAAAATTAAATGACAATGTAAATTAAAGAGATATAAATAATGTTATAGACCATACATGATCTGACTATAGCGATATATACCTACTCATTAAGAAATCAATATTTGAAAGGTCTATATGATGAATGAAACGCATCAAACACTTTCTTATATTAAATCATCACTTGGAGACTCCCATATATATACACTATCTCCCTAAAATATGCATCATCAGGTAATATTTGTTCAGATGGAAATGTGGCATAACAAATAACAAAAAGGATGTAATCAAAAAGTAGGTAAATTGCTATAGAAATATAAAGTAAGCAAATTTACTTTTGTTATGCTAAATAGGGGTTAAAAAACACTGAAAAAAAGTGAAACATGAGATAGTATAGGTTGATTTCAATTATTTACTTCTTAGCTTTTAAGGATTGGTAAAAAATAAACCACTTTACCAAAGTCCTAGATCATAAGATTAGAATAGACCAGCTGGGATGCCCACTAGAGCAAGAAATAGTGGGATGGAGAGGGAATCTTGACAAAAGTAGGAAGGTGAGCTCCAAAAGAGAAAAGCAACGGAATGTAAAATGTTCTTAAGGATTTTTTTTCAAGTTTCTTTTAGCGAACACATCCACTTAGTGATTGACAATTTTTTTTATTACCATTGTTGTGTTGGAGAGAATCCGTAAATTAAGTCAACCCCAGATGGTAACGTTGGCAGAATCACATTATCTCTAATTGTTCCAGTCACAAAGGCACATCACATTATTAGTCACCATTTATAAGAGTAACCTATCTTTCTTTTGAAAGGGCTAAACAGACCTATATGATTGATACCACAGGTAGACTTTGCTGGTTAATGCATCATTATTAGGATTGTGACCAAGAAAAAGGAAAAAACTAAAAACCATTTTCTGCTTATATATAGTGCGCGTTTGGGTTAAGATAAAAAATGAAAATTATTTCACTTTTAAGCTTATTTTTGCTACTATTTATGGGTCTCACTGCACTTTTTGGCACTATTCATGGGATTACTGTACTATTTCAACTAACTTTTACTTCTATCTACAGTACTTTAAGCAATAATTTTTCAGTTTAAGCAAAATAAGTGATATCCAAACACACCCATAGCATAACTTTAAAGGCTGAAACAGGATATATGAGCTTAAAGCATCTCAAATTAGATTTTTAAATCAACAAAGTTCTCTATAAACCTGCTTTAAGTAGACAAAAGCATTAAAAGGGAGGTTATGAGATCCATACTTATGTCTTTTTAATTGTTTTTCCTCTACTTTTGTTCATCATCTCCCTTATGAACAAACTTTCCATTTATTTACTGAACATTGGACCACATATATCATGTTCTCCAAATAGTAGTTTCATGCTAAGAAGTACGGTAAGATGTAGAAGATTGGCTAATGCAACTTTTGGTGACTAGCAATAATCTTGGAACATATATCAAGATGTGGTTTAATATAAAATTGGAGATGGGATATATTCCATTTTTTGGGGGTGAAGTTGGGAATATGTAAAGGTGTCTATATGAAATTTCAGGAATATTAGCTCACTATCTTTTCTGCTTTTCTCACTATTCATTATTTTTTATTATAGATTATTTGTCTAGGAATTTGTTTGATAGTTTGATATATCAACAAAGTTAGGTAACCCAAAAAAAAGTGCATCAAAAGTTCAGTTTTCATTTGTGCAACTGTGCAAGTATATGCAAGTTTTGTCTATATTGTGAGGAGGAAAGACAGCCTCTTATTTCATTTCTTTTTATTTATTGGTTTTTAAATTCACTTTCCCTTCTCTGCATAAATAATAATATGAATTGCCTAATTTAGCATCTTAATTGTCGCTTTTGATCTTCAATTCATCAAATTATTGAGTTTTTTCATGCCTTTGATACTAATTCTGGCAACTTTACATCTGTCTTTGGCTAATAATTAAGCTATGCTCCTATCCTTAGGGCAATTGATATAAATGAAAGCAAGTGCATAGGTTAAAATAAACTAGGTTAGCGATTATTAAAAAATGAAGAGGATATACTAGGTTAGCTAATTAGCCTAATTTAAACCATCACAAATGACTTTTCCTTTTAACAAGTGTAGTTCTTGTCGTTTACTGCACATGCTTTGCCGTTCAAAGGCCATGTCACAATCAAATCATAGCTTAGGTGATGTCCATCAACATATATAAGTACTAAATAACACTAATGTATTTCATGTTTCTTGCTTTGGATTTGTCTAGAGTAATTAAATAAATTCATAAAATAAAAATAAAATTAAACGTTTGTTGATCTCCTTTTAAGTCCTCAAAATTTTTTTTAAGTGACCAATCAAGCTTTTTTATTAAAATGGTAACGAATAATTCAACTATCTCTTTTTATTTTTTACTATCGTTCATTTCACGAATCTTCCTTCTACGAAATCATGATAATTTGTCTTAAACATATGAACGTCTAATAATCACGGTTGGTGTACATAAACAAAACAACAATTTCAATAGATAAATTAAAGTATTAATCCTTCGGATAGACGCTTTAGTACCCTACCTTAAAACAAATAACAAAGTCACATCCATAGTATAGAGTGTGGGGGATGATTTAACAAGCATAATGATCAAGATTATGACCCCTAAACAAATTTGAACCAGATAAGAAAGTTTGCCCCTATTCAAATAGCCACTTGTCAGCACTGTGTAACATGTAAATCGCAATTGGTTCTTAATGGGCATTATATAAAACAAAGTCCACAGTTCAAGGACCCGACCAAGACAATTACAAATATTGACAAGAAGTTAAAATGATTTGCTGTTGTATAGAGTGACATATAGCATACGTTTGGATAGAGCTGGAACTGAATTTTCAGTTATGTTTTGCGTTTTTAGTAGGTCCCATATACTGTTCACAAGAGTACTTTATTCAACAAAAAAAAACTTTTAAAAACTGGTCTCATAGTATTATTTACACATTTAAAAATTATTTTATAATAATGTTTTCAATTTTTAGTTTACAACAATAAACGGTATCCAAACAGAGCCTATAATCTCATGATAAACTTTAAGTAGTAGGTAATCCACATGGGTCTTTAAATTATATATATTTAAGCACCTCTTTTTAGGTCCTAGTTTGGTTGCATCTGGACTGTAACCACAACACGTGCATATATATCATCCACAAATTCAAATTGATCACCATTATTTTAAACATACTTATTTGAAACTTATTGGGAACATTGAAGAGATTTAGGACCAAAATTTGGGCGGGGAAAGGGGGTAGGGGACCAGTTCATCTATAATTGATAAGATCTTAATGACCTTATGACGTAGATTGCTGATTGCTCCCAAGACCATACGTATACACATACATTAAATATAGGTGTGGAGAATTGCAATTAGATGCTTTCTTTTTAGTTATTTATGAACAATACCTTCATTAATTTTTTTTATATTTTTACATAGAACTATCTTACTAGTTACTTCAAAGAATTTGGGTTGGTATTATTTCATAGGGTTGCTTGTCCACAATCTAAGTATAATGCATGTGCACCTATGCTCCATTCCATTAAACAACGTGAATTCCCATGAACCAAAATGTCTAATCTCACATTTGATCAAAATGTATATTTCTCTTTACTCTGATGAATGTGTCCAATCAAATGTGATTTGCATCTTTGAAAATTTTAGACTTTTAGTATTTTTCGAACAGTCTTTAAGAAACGATCTAAGAATTGGTTGAGAAAACTTATTTTCATTAGTTTATTTGACTTCAAAAAGGAAATAAGCTAGCAAAGTGTGTCCAATCAAATGTGATTTGCATCTCTGAGAATTTCAGTATTTTCGGAACACTCATTTAAGAGTTGGTTCAGAAAACTTATTTTAATTAGTTTATTTGACTTTAAAAAAAAAAAAAAGGCTGGCAAAAAGTTCAACTGTGTTAAGTGTTTTTTTTCCCTTAAAAAATTAACCATAAATCAAATAAATTGAATAGAATAGTAATCAAACAAGCTCTAAAAGGTACATCTCAAAACACTTCATATATATTAAAAAGTTGTAGCCCTCAAATTAATCCATCATAAATAAATTTCTAATTAAAAGGGAGGTAGGATTTAGTTTAGAGTACCAAATAACCTTGTAAATATTTGGTTTAAGCTTAAGCTCAAATTATTGAGATGCCCTTAGAGTAATCTCACTTCCTAATAAGTTGTAAAATATTTTATTTAGTTTAGAGAACCAAATAATTAAACTTATACACTTGGAAAGTACATTTCTCGTGAGGTGGAACCTTTACCATCTATATATATGGTGCACATACACATAGACATTCACATATGCCTCTATATAGCAAGCAGAGTGAGGGAATTACGTGTCTGTGTTTGACAGGATCAAAGTCCCTTCTTTATAGAGATGGTTGATAACATGGGCAATAATTCAGAGAGGGAAGGGTTTAAGTACCATTTTGCTGGTGCTAGTACTTCCTCAGGTGAAGATGGTGTCATTAAAGAGCAAGATCGGCTGCTACCTATAGCTAATGTGGGGCGGATCATGAAGCAGATCCTGCCTTCTAATGCAAAAATCTCCAAAGAAGCCAAAGAAACCATGCAGGAATGTGTGTCTGAGTTCATAAGCTTTGTTACTGGAGAAGCTTCAGACAAGTGTCATAAGGAGAAGCGCAAGACAGTGAATGGGGATGATATTTGTTGGGCTTTGGCAACTCTAGGTTTTGATGACTATGCTGAGCCTTTGAGAAGGTATTTGCAAAGGTATAGAGAGTTGGAAGGAGAGAGAGCTCAGCAAAGTAAGGGAAGCAACAATGAAGAAAAGAATGAAACATCAGACTATGGAGTTGAAACACCAAGGAAAGCTGCAGTTCCAACTACTCCCTTGAAGTTCAATGTGATTGATAGGAGTAATAGCTCTCTGTCGAGGCGATTTTGAAATATATGAAGCATGGTAATAATTTCTAGTCTTGTATTAATTAAGATTTTGATGGTGATGATGTTGTATACATGATCATATAGTTGGAAGGGAGGGTTTGAGAGGGTTGGTTTTAGGTTTTTAATTTCTTTTTTTCCACTTGTGTGCGGTACTAAATCTTGGATGTTGTCTTTAATTCACTACTTTAGCTTAAGAATTATGTGAATAAAGCTAATCCTCATATCTTTTTTTTTCCTGAAATAATGAGTTCTGATGCTATAAATGTTATAAGAAAATATACATGTCAACAGTATATTTATCGGTTTGTAATCTGGGAATATATGTAGGATTTAGGGTTTGTTGGATTGCTTACTCGAAATTGTTGATTTGTTTCATGTGATTTTGTTCTTAATCAAAACTTAAGAAGAAGCTTTATGATGAATGGGATAATTTGAGAGGAGCGTTGTTCATGATCGATGCATGGAGAAGTGTTAGGCCATTTTGCCCCAAATAACAACAATTGGAACATTGAAAGACATATTGGATTAAATTTCAATTGTGATTGATATAAGGTAGATTATTAAGGCCTTTGGCACTTTTGTTTGTAAAATCATCATTGATATGATTCTCTTTTCGATTTTGAGGTTTATAAATGCTCTAGTTGCATCTTTCTGGTATAATTTAGATATGAGAGATTCAACAACAGTAATAACCAAAGCCTTAATGTCAAAATTTTGGAATCGGTTATGGCTTCTAAATAGATTAGTTAGATTTTCAACAAACTAGTTAGAATTATGATTCCATGAGTGATTAAATGTTTGGGGTGCCACTAACCATTTATCTTAGAACAATAATTAATATTTTATTGTTATCTCATTTCATTCCTTTTTTTTTTTTTCCTTTTCTTTTCTTCTGGTTGATCATACAGTCTAATTGATGATACTTAATAAGATGGAACACAATTTCTGATCTTTGCAATTTTGGTTTGATTTACTTGTCTTGAACAGTTATACTATTCATTGAATGAATTGGAAATTATACTCAGTTCTAGACCAGAAGTAGAACTAAGGACATAACCTATAGCTTCTGTCATCTAGACCAAGTAATCAACAACAAATTAAGATGCTAACTAATGCAGAGAAGTTTAGTCATCATCCTAGCTTAATTAAGTGATCAATCAACATCCAATACTCCTATAGTTAAGAAATGCTAATTCCAGGTTTACCCCAAAGGATATATGTATTTACCAAAAGCTAGGGTTTACTTTGAACACCCCGAATCTAAGGACCACTGTCAGTTTGTCGTTAATAACCCCATGATGGATAGGCCATACTGAAGTTTTTCCACATATTCCCACAAGTGTGGAGGTCTTAAATGTCAAGCTTTTTTAGAAGTTTTATACATGGGTTTTTTGTCATATAGAGGAAAAGGAAGAGAGAATGCAAGAGTAATACTAATTTTAGGCTTTCTAGCTAGGGTTTCTGTCCTATTAAACTCTACTGCTTTATCTTTGTCATCATAACTGCAAAAGATGAGAGAAAGATACGAGTTTTTATACGGTAAAATAAAAATGAACGAAAAAGATAGATGCCATTGAACAAGTTATACTTTAATGCTGTACTTTGTAGTAATAAAAATGTTAGAATTCCTTGTATCTTTTATAATAACAAGGATCTAAGATTTGTACTGGCCAGTGCCTCGGAATTCCACAGTAGGAATGTTACTATTGGTGAATGATTAAACATAATAAACAAGTTAACCGCACTTCATGCCACTGAACCAAACAACATTTAATGTGACAGAGAGCACATGGTAGTGATGAGTTCTCCATGTGACATCTAGCAGGTAGGCGTGACTAGAAAATGTTCCAATGCACCTGATCGGACACGTGCTGGATCCAGAGTTTATGAAAGTGTGCGATACATACATGGCTGGTTTTTTTTTTTTGGATAATTCAGACATACATGGCATGGCTTCAGCCAGTGCTTGTTGTAGAAAACCTTAACATATGCCTATAGTTGTGGGGCTTGTGTGTTGCATTGAAGATTGGCCAGTAATATTTGTCTCTTAAAGGATTCGGGTAATTATGCAGTGTAATCTCCAAGATACTGATTTAAAATGAGTGGGATATACTGCACAAGGCCAATAAGAGTTTAGATTTGCATATCACGATTATCATTTATCTATGAGAAAGTCATTGGCTAGGTTGCTTAATTGGATAGGTATGCTTAATTTTCATATGGCTTGCCTTGCTATAGTTGCTGCCTATATGGACACCACGTTGGCCAATACACAGGCAATGCATATCATAAGTAGTGGCCTTATTAGTTAATAGTTTATACACCACACAGTGTTAGTTTATCTTTTGATTTTGGATCAAATCCAACTTGATGTATATGAGACAGTGCGACGAAACATCCCTTTGCAAAAATTCAAGTACTTGTAAATACCTTATCAAGAAAAGTACATCATCTTGGGCCTTGATATTACGAAGTCAGGAAATTTGCCAACTTAAATCTTAACACAATATTCATAATTAAATACATCAAGAAAAGCACATACAAGTTACAACTATACTAAATTGAATTTGTGTTTGTAAAACAATGATTTATTAACAGCTGTATTTTTTTTCTTTCAAAAAGTGTGCATTATAAGTTACAACTCAGAGTTTGATATTTCTTATTCTTTAACATATGCCCTTACGACATTAGTTAATTTTTTTTTTTAAAAGACTCTTGTGAATGAATGCTTTAAGGAAGGTGCATTTATATTCTATTAAATTATGTTTAATACCATACGTTCAAGTCAAAATATGTACGAGTATTAAAAAAATCACATATATACAACCACAATAAATTTATACGTGCAAATTAATGAATATATTCTAGACAAGTGCATTGAAGTTCGTCCAAAAGATCCTTTTTAAAAATATATAAAAATATAATTTAGTGAGATATTAAATCTATATTAACTTTAGTCTTTGAAGCACTTGTTAAAAAGGTTTTTTTTTTATTTTTTGGGTTACAATTTTTAGGTTAGAGGTATCAACACCTTATATATTGTTTGTAAAACAATGATTTATTAACAGCTGTATTTTTTTTCTTTCAAAAAGTGTGCATTACAAGTTACAACTCAAAGTTCGATATTTCTTATTCTTTAACATATGCCCTTATGACATTAGTTAACAATTTTTTTTAAAAAGCTCTTGTGAATGAATATTCTAAGGAAGGTGCATTTATATTCTATTAAATTATGTTTGATACCATATGTTCAAGTCAAAATATGTATGAGTATTTTAAAAATCATATATATATATATATATATATATACAACCACAATAAATTTATATGTGCAAACTAATGAATATATTCTGGACAAGTGCATTGAAGTTCGTCCAAAAGATCTTTTTTAAAAATATATAAAAATATAATTTAGTGAGATATTAAATCTATATTAACTTTAGTCTTTGAAGCACTTGTTAAAAGGTTTTTATTTTTATTTTTTGGGTTCCAATGGTTAGCTCAGTGGTATCAGCACCTTATATAGTGTTTGGTGTCTGTTTGAACCCCCAATTCACCCTATTTACCTAACAAAAATAAAAAAGAAATAACATAGCTTTTTTCGATTCCTAGGTTACATCTTGAAAGAAGTCAATAGACTTTTTTACAAGTCAGGGACCCCAAGAAACAAGAGAAAAGTTAATAGCCAATACACTTTATTTATTCGGTCATGTTGACTAGCAGAGTAGATTTCTCCTTAGTTATTTCCTGATCCTCCATGGTGGTTACTTTATTCATTGCCTAAACACAAAATGATCCATTAATTGGACAACATTTTTCTACTAGCCAGACAGGGAAAAGAATTTTAGACCCTTTGAATGATGCTCAGCATTTTCTAGTTTCTAGTTAGAAATGTTAGATAAGATGGTAGTGTTCAAATTCGGCCGTAATTGAACTCTTAGTGGGTGATTAAATTTGAATTCACACAAGCACCCAATGAGTTTGGGATGAAATTGATGTTGCATAATTTGGCTGAATTTTGGAGATTTCTGAAGAAAAGTTTTGGAACTTTTGAGTGCTTGAAGTCGTATAATAATTCCTAGTTGACCAAAGGCCAACCCAAGCATTGGCCATTACAAAGCTTCTGCAATCTGCATCATAGATAGCCACTTGAACATGTTAATCATACCGAACACCAACACAAAAGGAGAGAGAAAAAGAAAAAACTGTGGCAATTAACCTACATTTCAAGCTAGTAAATTAAAGAAAAAGGCATAGTACAAAGTTAGGTTACCTAATAATATCTGTATATATGTTTATGAATACATTAATTTCCTTAATAGTGCTCGAGTGCCAAGAGGAATAGAGAGACGTTTCTATAATGCTACTGCAGCTTCTATAAAGTTCTTCTGACAAGGTGGATTGTGGTTGTAAAAAAATGATTTCTCTCGTAAAATTGGGTTATATTCCAAGAAATGCCATCGATCATAGGCATACAATTTAAAGAGTAAGATCATACTTCATAATGTACACTTAAAGAAAAAAAAAACCTTCCCAGTGTACCTTTATTACCAGCAAGGCAGCAACAAAAATGTTTATAAATCACAAGAGAGTGTGTTATTAGGTACTAATAAGCGTTTACTAATTTTATTGATGTAAACCTGTCAACATATGGATGTAGCTCAAAGAGTAGAGCACTAATTTTGCATGTATTTGGTAGAAATCATAGAAAAAAAATACAAGAAATGAATATAAATTTCTTTTATTTAATTGAAAATAAAATTGAAGAATAACAAACATAGTTTATTTAAATATACTAATTGATATGTCTCTATTACATAAGACATAGTCATCTTTTCTCAATTTTATAAAAGAAATCATTAACGCATCTCTTAACTAAATTAGTAAAGATGAAACATTGTAAAGTGAACACATTATTTATTTACTAACTTGTAAGCTCATGTATATGCATGAATATATTTAAAAGATATACATTAAAATGTACAGTATAATTCTTACATATATAATTTAAATATTATTGATAGTCATACTTATATATATATTTTTTAATTTTTTAAAAAGTCTTGTAAGAATATTATTAAGTAGAAAATGTAAATTGTCAATTTTTAAATTTTTTTTTTTTAATTCTAGGCTTTTTGGTTTTTATACGCAATAACTCATTTGAATGGATATTTATGATGTGTAGTCCATTTGACTCCAAAATTAAGAAATAAAATTTTCTCTAAAAATAAATAATTTAGAACACATGATGTAAAATTAGACTTTAATTGTAGAATCTAATTGGATTTTCTCTAAGTTTTAGCTATTAATATATCTATATATATATATATATATAGATTACAGTATATTAATTTCTATTTTTATACCCATTCATTTTGTATAAGAAAAAAAAAGAGTTGCTAGATTAAACAACATGCTGGTGATCTCAATTGCTACTACACAACTTATCCAATTTTCTCTATAAAACAAGAGCAATGCTTATGATTCAATATTTTTTTGCTAAACTATATATCTTGTCCCTAAATATATCACAAAGTTTCAAGTTCATCTCAAAATATTTTATTACCATTGCTTTTGTTTAATTAAAACGGGTCAATACATGGTCCAAATTGGTATAACATAGAGACTTTGTTAAAAACTTTATTCCTCAAATCGCAAGGGGTTGGTTTAGGGGTTTTTAATGCTTCACACGATCCTGGATTTGAAAACTTTTGCCAGTATCTTGGGGTCACCCCTATGGGATTCCTCATTGTAATAACCTAGTACGTGTGAAATGGGGGACCGTATACACTCGAGGGAATAGTCAGATACTCGAAGAGGTTTGGATACCCTCGTTTGTCCCAAAAAAAAAACTTCATTCTTATTTTATTATAGACCTCTAAATTACTCTAAGAGCCTTATAATTTAATTGACACTTCTTAATATTTTTAACAGAGGTGTTTAGGGTTTAGATCTTTCTTTCTCTGACTAGTGAATAATAATAATAATAAAAAAAAACCTCTAAAATACGCCATAATCAAATATAGTTTTGGTAAGATTATAATCTGATCAATTTTTGGCCAAAAAGTGGCATTAGGAAATCCATTTTGCTTTAATTTCAACAACTAATTTCCATTTTATGGTATATATTTATTATTTGGTAGATCTAAAATGATATCCTAATATTTGAAATCAATTATTATTTTTGATGCGATAGATTGTAATTGTATATCTTTGATGCCTAATTTTTCTTCTGATGCTAGGTAAGTGTGGGGGCCGGGTAGAACGGTAGAACCTTGGTGCAAGACCGTAAAGAGGGCATAATAGGCCATTAGCTTTCTAATGCCTAAAGTTAGATAATACTCTTCTTTGAAATAAGCTTAGATTATTTACTAGTCTTTAGTGTGTTCTTTTTGTTGTGAAATGAAATTTTGTTTTACATTAATTAAACCTTGAAGGTATATTACTAGGAACCATTATCTTATTGTTAGGCAATTTTAAGATTGCGAGACTGAAATAACAATCATATTTTGTGAGAATATTGAGAACACAATTATTAGCCTCCTTATTTAGGTTAACTAGATTCCGTTTGAGATAGCACTTATATATTTAGACGCTCATGTACATATAACATAAATTGGATTAGTAATTGGGTTGGTATTTGTTTAGTTGCTAGATTGACCTAAACATAGATCCTAAGCTATTTAGTATATTCCAACAATGATTTTAAAAATTGGACTGGATTGATTGATTGAACTAGTTTAATTGGGAACCAAGCACCAATTTGATTTGATAAAACCCTAAAATCAGGGTTGAACCAATGGTCAAACTGGAACAATCAAAGAACTGAAAAGAAAAGTGGTTTTCGATTTTATGGTTCAACTGGAGTCGAACTGATGGTCGAACCAATGATGTTACAAATAAATAATTAATAATTTTTAAATTATTTAAATAAAAATATAATAAGTTTATTACTAATAATATGTAGGTAAAAAATATACAAAATTTTTATGTGAGTTTTCACATCTTATATTTAAAAAATAAAAATAGCAAAATGTAAACATATTAACATTACAAAATTATCCTAAAAACATAGCATTTAGTGACACTGTTCATTTAGATTTAATTATCTTTTCTCAAAATCGACCATCGCATATGTTTAATTGTAATCATAAAAAGAAAAAAAGTTATATATATATTTATATATAATATAAATTCATATTAAAGAAAAATTAAGTGAATTTTAATTAATTTATTTAATTAACTAAAAACTATTATTTCTTTCTAATCATAATTATAATAAGGAAAAAAGAAGTAGAAAGAAGCTAAATTCAAGTTACTTTTATCAAGTAGTTGTACGTTACCTTTACTTTTTTTTATTTATGTTTTTGAGGACAAGAAGTTTTACGGTTTTACTTGTACCGTAGTAAAACTAAAACTAAAAGTAAAGAACTTCTAAAATGAAAAAAAAGAAATGAAAAGAAAAAGTAAAAAGTTAAAAGAATATCAAAAGTATGTGACTTTTTCATTGATTTTAAAAATAAGAAAAAAAAACAAGAGGTGTATGTGGCTCTCACGGTTTGTAAAAAACATAGCTTTTTTAAGAAGTAGCCTTTTTAAGAAGAAGCTTGTTTCAAGAAATTCAAGCAATACCGTGTGTATTGTGTTCGTGGTCTCTCAAATCCGAACAAAAATTAGATTTTTCTGCAATTCTAGATATCACTGATTTAGCAAAACCGGTCCAATCATTCCGGTTCCAGGTTTTTTGGGTTGAATTGATGGTGAACCTGCTTTTTTTCTTAAATTTCGGTTTTATTGAATAATCGAATCGGATTGGTGCCGGTTTCCGGTTGAACCATAATTTCAAAAAAAAAAATCATAATAAAAATTAAAGACTTTTCACCCGACCCGACCCGATCCAACCATTTTCTATTCTTTCTGCCCACCTTTTCTCAGCTCTGCCGAACCAATTGAGGTCTAAATTATAATACCCAGATCGACTCGGACTCGGATCCAAATTTCAACACCTCCGCTATCAGTTTCTGTTACCAGAGACAACCTCAGAGGTACTGTTTCGTTCCCTGACACTTTGGTCGTGTTTCTTTCTTTCTTTCTGTCTCTAATGAATTCATTTGTTCCTTTTAATATTACATCCTTGCCCTTCAATTTTGTGTTCTATAACAATCCTAATTGCGCTTTGTTTTTCCAAATTTGAAATTTATGTCACTACTTTGATATATTATCTGATTACTGGAATCTTCATTATTATTCCATTGATTTCCTTATTCATAGTTGGGGGCAGCGTTTTTTTTTGAAGTGTGATTATGTTGGTATCTAAAGTTTCAAGAGCTGGAATTTTGATGCTCAGAGGACTCTCAAGAGGTATGATTACTTTTTTTGGTGTGTCCAATTTCATTACAGGATAATAAACCTTCTGTCTGTATAGCTCTATATATATATGAAACCAATGAGTTTTGTTTCAATTTCAAATGACACATCCGTTTTCATAAAAACCCATTTTGTATTTAGGTTTTTTGAATTTCTTGCTTGTTTTGCTTTCTTGTAATAAGTGTCTGTATGGATGCAATGCAGCTTTTTGCTGAAAGCTTATTTGTCGAAAGTTGGTTAGACGTATAGTTGAATGTAGAAAAAAGTGAGGTTTTAAAAAATGTACAGAAGGAAGGATGCTAAAAAGTTAAAAGAAAAAGCTGTTGGCAAACACAGTAGATATGTTTCTGAATCAAATCTAGCGTCTTTTTGATGAGCTCTAACTCAAATGACATCTTTATAAGTATTGGGTGGAGGTGAGGTTATGGGTTTAAGACCCATTGGGTGTGTGAAACTTAAAAAAGGTCATAGGTAGTGCACAAATCTTTTGTTTTTGTGGGGTTTAGGAGAGGTGATTGGTAGGTAGCCTTACTTCCTGGGCACTGTCCATAGCTTGGGGTGTGTATAATGTACCAATTAAAAAAAAAGTTACAATTCAATTTACCATGAATAACTTGAGATTATAACTTATAAGTGTTTTTTACTCGATGCATGCCATAGATGCATACTATCATTAATTCTGAATGTTTGCTTTTTTCCAGGGAAATTGACACCCATAACTAGAGCAGGATATATACAAAGGCCTTATGGCCAATATTTGCAACCGTGGGTATGTATCACCATTCTCGTTGCAAAGGATGAGTTTTCTACTTTTATTTTTTGCATTATCTGTTGCTTTTTAGGTAATATCGTTTTTGTGCTTTCCATTTGCTTGATTGATCATAAAGTGGGAGTAGAATCATTCACCAAAGTGCTTGAAGAATGATAATACATAAATTCCCTGGTCTAAATGGATATTAACTGAACAAGGACTTTGCTGCTTGTAGATGTGAGTGGTATTCACTTCTCTTGTAATTAGTGAAGCTCTCATTGTTCACATTTTGATTAATCTTGGATGCTTAATCTAAATGATGGGCCATGGAGTTTGAGACAAAGGTACTTGAAGTACTCGATACCTTGATAGGCCATCATAACAAATGCTAGTCATAGAATATTCTAGGATCTATCTTGATTAGCAGAAGCGAGTTGTGGCTCCACATAATGACTTAGTTGGAGGACACAATGGTGTGATCAATGATTCTTATACCCATTAGAATTTGAACCGTCAAGTCAGAAGGGCAAGCAAGAGTGTAGTTGATCGTTTGCTTCTTTCCTTTTTCTACCTTTATCAGATATTGTTGTTTTTTCTCATACAATATGGAAGGCTGGTTGTTATGGATTTTTTTTAATGAGCTTATTATTCCTCATGCCCTTTGCTTTTCTTCTAATTGGAACTTAGGCCTACAGGTCTGTAGTTGTATGTATAAAGACTTGGATCTGCTCACATATCTAGGTTACAATGCCATGGCTTTGTCCTGTGGAAGATTTAAGTCTCTATCTTTGTGTTTGGATCACCTTGATTGTAGAAATCTTTCTCCTCTGGTTCTATGTTTAGGCTCCATTTGTTTCACCCGAAAATATTTCCTAACTGTAAAATATTTTCTGGAAAATTCTCAGGGAACGTATTTTCTACTACTTCCCCACATTTTCTCTAATCCCAAACAGATATAATATAAAAAACAAATTACAACCCAAAAAAAAATCCAAAATACTAACAGCTGCAAGCGAGAAAGAGTCGGAAGAGCTAGTCGCCTGATCTTGACTGGGACTTTTATCCTAGCTGGGACAATCAAAATGATCAAACGTTAAGGAAATTTGGCTGCAAATTATGCCTTTTACGCAATAAAGGAGAGTGAGCAGGGTGTCTTTGGGATTTGTTTCAGATTGCACTGAGCCTTAGCCCTTTCTTGGTGGAGTGAACGGGAAGGTTGACTTCCAAGAAATCAAACAAAAGGAATGAGTTTGCCTTGGCAGAGTTAAACCCCTCTTCTTTGCCCTGTATTGAATACCAGGGAGGATGGCTCACCTGAATAAGCCTTCCCTCTCCCCCCAAGTAGATGTCTAACAAGGAAGAGATATACATGGCAGCTAGTTGAGAACCTAGTTTTACTTAATAATGAAATAATAAATGATGAACAGAACTGAAATATTAAATGTTTCACAAACAATTAAAAAATTCACTGTACAGAAACAATTCATTTAAAAAAAAAGCCAAAAGCAATCAAAAACCTAAAAAAAAAATCCAATGAACTGTTGTGGTTGATTTCATCTAGAAATCATTCTTGTTAAGGAACCATTATCTTCCTGACTCATCAAGAACAAACATGACTTCTTTGTTGGTAAAGGAGACTCAACCTCCTTTTCCACCTAAAGCTGAATAGTAGTGCTTTTCTTGTTGATCCAGAAGTCAGGCAAGGAAGGCAGGTTCAAGTCAAAGTCACAGTGGCTTTGGCGGGAGCTACTGCCTCCTGAGAAAGTGACATTTCTGCTGGTGATGATGGTGTTGGTGTTGTTGTTACTGTTGCTATTGCCGGTGCTGCCTTCATAGTGGCAGTGTTTGTGGCCGCCTAAGGCTTGGCCAGTTGGGAAGGTCTTATGGCAGATGGAACACTCGTGGGTCCTACTAGAGGTTGAGGAAGTTGATGGGTTGGTTTTATTGGTGGTGGTGGAGGGCTTGATGGAGGATTTACGATGGCTGGCTTTGTGGCCACCAATGGCTTGGTAGGAAGGGAAGGCTTTGTTGCATACAGATAGGTACAAACAACCAGGTGGAATGAGATTGGCGGCAGCAAGGTGGGTGGGTGGGATCAGCGGCCACAAAGTGGTTGGGGCGAGATCGGTGGCAACAAGAAAGGGTGCTTGGGCGGGGGGTGGAGGTTGGGGCTGATGAGTTTTGTCATTTGTGTGAGGTGTAAAGTGTTTTGCCTGAAAATAGAGGCTTAAATCATTTCACACCAAAATGCCCCAAATTATTCAGGTTGACGGTTGACCAGAATTTTCAGTTGCACCAAACACCCGAAATTAGAGGAAAATATTTACCAGAAAATATTTTTAGGTGAAACAAATGCAGCCTTAGATATCTTTTTTAACTAGATAGTCTCTTTCCCTTTTCTTGCCAGGAAACTAGATCAATCCTAGAGTTTTCTTTGTAAAGGATTGAAAGTCTTGTCTGTGAATCAAATTTTCAAATTTAAGATTTGGCTGAGTGAATAACCTAGTGTCTGAATTACTCTGGAAAAGTAGTGACAAATCTATGAATCCAGTTAAATGACAAGATTTAGCAATCCTCTGCAGTATATTTTTGGTAAAGATTCAGGGTTGAAATTACACAATAGCATAATAAAATTGTATGGAAATGTTAGAATGTGCTGAATAAATTGGAAATTGTAAGCAATATATGAGAATAATACATAAATCTATAATTGTGCATGTTATGCATGGGTTGAGATGGTTGTTGAAAAAATTGTGAAGTTATGAGGTTCTTTACAATTTAGATGAGATTTTTTTTACTTGTTATTCTTATTGAAACTTGCATGATTTCCTTATTTTTCAAAACAGTTTGAACGACAGACAGAAACCAAGGTGTTCCAGGGTTCCATATTTCTGAAGCATCATAGTTTTTCTACCACTACTACTGCCAATGCATCAGAGGAAGGGAGTGAAAAGGAAGAAACGTAAGTTCTTTTTGTTTATATGGATTGTAAGAACATGGAATTTGTAATTGTCATTTGTATTATACACCCCTGCTGATGAATTTAGTGCCATATGACCCTGAAAGAGTGAAGATGATATAGATCTACAAACGCAGCTTATGCAAAGCAGCAGCATCAGTCATTCCAAAGAAAAGCCATTTTTTTTTTGTTTCATGTAGCACTACTCTGGGCAAGCTATGGCATGTGTTGGATGCATCTGTATATGTGAAGAATTATTAAATTAATACTTTGGCTTGCAGCCAACATAGGTAATTCTAGTTGTAGCATGGGCACTGTGCCGGAGTTTCTCACATGATTTGGCTTGTTTGCATAGCTCCAGATGTTTCTAGAATTATTCTTGTGGCCTACTACTTATGGACTCATTCCAACTCAGCTTATCAGGTTGACTATTGTTAAGGGAAAGGGTATTATGATAGGATAGAAAAATACCCAGTAAAGGAGAAAAGGTAGCTCCACTTATGCAGGGAGAGGAGGGAATTAGATAAGCAACAGTCCTAGTAGCATATATGATGTCCCGTGTTCTTGTGTTGGGTGTCTTTATATTAAGAGCAAAGTATATTTTTATTTGCATGTTATGCTGTCAAGTGTCAACCATTATGAGGATGAGTATTCTAATTGATAGTGAATGCTATTGGTGTCTATAAATATAACGCGTTCAGCATCCTATGAGACATTGTTGCTCTATCCTCAACCTTTCCCCCACTTCAGGTTTACATTTCTTACCTGGATGCTTTAATTTGCAGGATATCCGTCACATTTGTTGATAAGGATGGAGAGGAGCAGCACATTAAGGTCCCGATTGGAATGTCTATGTTGGAAGCTGCTCATGAAAATGATATAGAGCTTGAAGGCAATGATTCTGATACTTATTTAGTTCAGCGTTTTGCATCATTAGATTTGTCTAATTTTGTTCTCCTAGGTTTTAAAGAAAGTAATTTCTAATAACTTGGGAATCTTCAGAACAGTTGCTGAACTTTGAAGGACATGCTGACAGTTAATAGTTATTGAGTACTTACCAGATGTACCTTGTTTAAACTATAACATGGGACTTCCCCCTTGCCTCCAACCCCTACCTCTCTTTCTCTTTGTGTTTCTTTCTGGGCTGAAGTTTTTACTTTCCATAGTACAAGATTGATGGATGAATAATTTCCATGTCAATGAGTTTGTATTTCTTCGATCATTGTTACAGAATTTGATGCTCTGTTTTTAATGTCATTTCAGGAGCATGTGAAGGCTCACTTGCCTGTTCAACATGTCATGTGATTGTGATGGTATGTTTTGGCTATATGTTCTAAACAATCATCCTTTTGGACTTTAATCTGTGTTGGGTCAAACATTTTCTTAAGCTCAAATTTGAGGGGCTAACTAATAAATTTTATGGTAGGACATGGAGTATTACAATAAGTTAGAAGACCCTGCTGATGAGGAAAATGATATGTTGGATCTGGCCTTTGGGCTTACAGAAACGTTGGTTCCATTAACTTGCTATGAGAATTTTTCTTTACCTTCAATCTAGATTTTTTTTTTCTTCTTCCCTTTTTGGGCAGTTAGATCTAATTTCATGTTTGGGATTTTGCAGATCTCGCTTGGGTTGTCAAGTGATTGCAAAACCTGAACTTGATGGAATTCGCTTAGCTATTCCTGCTGCCACCCGAAACTTTGCAGTTGATGGGTATGTACCAAAACCACACTAGAGATATACAAGGGCACTGGAGAGTTTTTGCTGATAGTAAAGGAAACAATCATCCCAATTTTGTAGCTCCTCAATTATATTTGGTCAATGATAATTGATCAGACTTTTTGTCAGTGTTTTTCTATTGTTTATTGTTTATAATGGTGCTGAGTTAACCTGTATGACAATAAGTCTATTGATGACATGCTCATTATGGTGCCAAGTTAACCTGCACGACAAGAATTTACAGGTAAATGATGTCAGAGAAAAGGGCTGCTTTTTGTAATGGCTTAGAGATTAATTTATGTTTTATTCTTTGCTCTTCAAGGATAATTTCCTTCTTTTAAGGCCAAAATATATACATCTATGTCATTCATATTTGTATCAAACTTTCATTTATAATTCTTTTTACCAAATTTGACCACTTTATCTTTTGTTGATTAGTCGATTCCCATTATAAGCAGGAGTTACAACTACTAAAGCCTTTAATTTAAGATAAAACACCAATTCGCTCGTTGCAACCATGATGGCGACCAGGAGGCTGTTAGATTCTTCCATGTCTGAGTCACATATCCACAACATTTTGAAAATCCCTGGTGTTCTGATGATTGCACTCCTCTTGCTTGGTTGCACCTGTCTTATTTCAATGAAGATTGTCTATAAATAAGCACTAATCCACGGAAGATTGTCACTTTTATAAGTTTTGAGCCGAAAGTAAACGGTCGTCCAAAAGAGCAAATGATTATCATTTTTTACGAGTAAGTTGTAGACGCACTTAATGGGTTTAGACTTTTGAATTTAAACCCCCCACTTCTCTCCTATTTTTATGATAGATTATGTGTACCTTTTCTCTTTTTCTTCTTACATCTAGGATTTTGAATTATATTTCTGCTTATATAGAAGATTAATGAATGCCACTGCGCTATAAGGCTCATAGCAGAAGCAACTATAATTAACTTGAGCTGAAACTCATTTTGGACATCGAAGATCTAGTTGAAATGCCAACAAAACATAGAGAGCTCAAAGGAAGTCTAATAGTTGAAATACCAATAAAAGAGTTATCACACAAGAGCATGCTCCATGAAACTTATACGTTGAAAGATTTTACACTATTAGCAACAAACCCTGCCATATGTACCATTTTCCACACATACCATGATCTCTCACTTATTTCATTTTTCTACAAATTGAAATACTTTTTTATTTGTCTTTCTTGCAAATTATTCTTTAAAGCACATAAGTCATTCCCACTTTCAGCATACGTTCGTGAGGAATATCAACCACTTCCTTACTTTCTCTTAGATTTCTCTTCAAGAAGTTGTGAGCATAACTTATCATAATTCTCTTTCCCATATTGGCTCCTTCACTAGCAACCACTTCAGTCTCACCCATCAAGTGGACAATACCAGCATGCCATGCCTTGTCTACAGCCTCAATCTCTTTCTCTATAACCTCTTGTCCTTTATCTTCTTCAAATTCCCTCACATCTCCACTTCCACTCTTTCCATTTTCCAACCAACCATCCAGCACATCTCCTTCCTTTTTAGCATTACTCAGCATTCTTTGGGACAACCTAAAGTCTTCACTAATAAACTCTTTCAATCTTTCTATCAAAACCTTCTCAAAGGGCTCTGAGTCGTTCTTCACATCTATATATCCATACCTCACAGCACAGCGAAACACATTAAGCTCTCTAGGCTCTACTCGACGAAAAAGAAGACGCTCTTTTACCAGAACCTTGTTTATAGGTAGTGATTTGATGGAGACAAAAATGAGGATTGAGTGAACTGCGGGCACATTTTCTATATAGTGCTTGAAGATTGGTGGGATGCCCTGAACAAGCTCTGAGTAGAACAAGGCAAGCCCAGGTATTTGATAAAAGTTTGTGTTTGCAACTATTTCCTTTAACTTCTCTGGAGAAATTTTGTTCTCAAGCTCATAATAATACTTTTTTTGGAACACATTGCTCCAAACATACATTACACTCATTAGTACCGCTGCAAAGGCTAGGGGAAGATATCCTCCTTGGACAAATTTGTAGAGGACTGAACTAAAAAATATAAGCTCAACAGTGCCAATGATAAGAATGTAGGAAATTGTTTACCAAAAAAAGAATGTAGGAAATTATGAGAAGTATGTGGGTTTTCCATATCATGATCATGACTACAACTAGGAAGCACGATGTGAGGGTCATTACAAAAACCACTGCTAGCCCTGCATGCAAAGGATCAACAATTTATTAGGTGGAATTTATATGTTTTAGGCTCTACTTGATTCTCAGGAAAGATAAGACCAGGGAAAAGGAAAAACTAGTAATGCTTAAACTTGGCCAAAAAATATTGTTTGTTCTTGGAAATTTGGTTCAAGTTCAATTGAATCCCTCAAATTAAAAGAAGTATCAATTTCATCCCTAAAGTTTCTCATTCCTATAAAAATGAATGGCTTGGAATACATTTAACAATAAATAGAGGGAATGACAAGATCACAAGATAGACTCTTTTTTTTTTTGAAAGCACAAGATAGACTCTTTAAAAGTTTTTAGAGAAAAAATTTCAACATTTAAATTTGAGGGATGAAATTACTGAACATGGATCAAAATTTACAGACAAAAAATACATTTGACCTTAAAATTTTATTTCCGATATTGAGCAAATTCAAATGGTTAGTGACAATCAATATTGAGAATGTATAGCTTAGATTAAACATAGGCTAAAAGAATATGTGGAGTTGTGGATTACCATATGCATTGCCAATGTTAGTTGTGGTCTTGAAACCCAAGGTGAGGCTTACACAAGCCAACATTAGAAGGTAATTGGCTTCAGGTACATCAACTTGGCCTTCAAACTCAGTCGATGTATGAATTACCTTCACTTGAGGAAAACACCCTAGTGAGGGGGATTGTTGGATTACAGAGAAAGTCCCAGATATTATAGCTTGACTTGCTATGATTGTTGCTAATATGGCCACCACAAACACGGGCCAATATAAAGGTTCTGCATGCAACAACTATATCTAAGGCCAAAACACACACACAGAAGAAACAGTATGGCAATGGATATGTATCATTTACTTGGTAGAGACTTGTAAAAGGTTTGAGAGACAAGGTCACTGTTCTTTCGAAGAAAGGAGGCTTGTCCAATATATGCCAATATGACAGCCGGATAGGTCACACTGCACATGCTGAATTTGAATGGATCGAATTGTGAAGTGACCAAGATCAGCAAATAAAGCCTCAGTTCCTGCATATTTTTCACATAACTATTATGTTAACAAACTTCCCTTCTTGTCAAAGATATATGTATTATTGGGGTTCAAAGTGATAGCTTAGTGCTAATGACATTTTTTGTGATATCTCATATATGTGGTTTGGACCATGTTTCCCCCCCCCCTCTTCCACTATTTTACTTATATATAAATTTTTTATTTTTTATTTTTAAAAGTATATGTATTCCATACATTTAATTTACTAGACTTGTTTCTTACATAAATATGGGTCTTGTATACGGAATACAAATATTTTGTACCACTTTAAGTTCCACCAATCACAACTTACCATCTATTTATTTAACTTTTCTTAAAGAATAGCTAAAGTTTAAGAATAACTTTTCTTAAACTTTAGCTATTCTTTAAGAAAAGTTAAATAAATACATGGTAAGTTGTGATTGGTGGAACATAAAGTAGAACTCAAAAAGTGGTACAGAGAATTTGTTTTCCTTTACGGTAAACTTTAGCTATTCTTTAAGAAAAATTAAATAAATACATGGTAAGTTGTGATTGGTGGAACATAAAGTAGAACTCAAAAAATGGTACAGAGAATTTGTTTTCCTTTACGGTACCTATATTTTCATAGTTTTATTTGAAAAGAACATATAATTCATCCTGTACATTGAGTAATTTACGGAAACATTGTCCCTATCTACCTAGTAGTTTAATTTAAAATTTAGGGTTGGATTATTTCTCATAAAAAAATAAAAATAAAACCAGGGTTGACCACAGAGATGATATTAATCTTAGTAGAGGCCCATTAGTTTGTTGGTCGGCATAAGGTATCATGTCCGGCCCATTTATGTACATATTTGGGCCTCTCCAGCTAATATCTTACATTTTGACGGGGAAAGAGACATTTGTCCCTAATTTACCAACTATGTAGCAAAATGCTCATGTTTTGAAATTATTTAGCAAAATGTCCTTATTTTTGAAACTCAATTTTAACAAAATTGAGTTACAAGTGAAACTTGACATTAACAATGTCGAGTTATACTTAAAAATATATACAAAACTTAATTTTGAGGATATCGAGTTTTACACAAAACTTGATTTTGTTAAAATTGAGTTTAAAAAAAGGAAAATTTTGCTAAATAGTTTCAAAACAGGGACATTTTACTGCATAATTTTAAAATTAGGGATAAATGCCAATTTTGCCCACATTTTAATAGCTTACAATAATAACTTACATTTTAAAGCTAGATGCTATAGCATACACAATAAATAAATTTTGTTCCTACGGTCCTCCCTGTTATGGCAAAGACAATGCCACCAAGGGAAATCCAAGCTTCTTTTTTGTTCCTTCGAAAGTACTCTATGATGTTCTTTGGAATAAAAGCTTTAAGTACGGTTGGATCAAACTTGAAAAAATTGTACCAATGCCAGCAATGGATATAAACCAAATGCAAATTATTGGAGCAAACCCACTTTGTCAGTTCCAAATCTTTGAACCATGAACAACATGATCAAGATAACTACTGATATCCAAACAGTCATGTCTGTATTCATCAAAAAGAATTAGTTGTTAGTGCCTCTTAACATGCAATTTTGCAATTTATTTCTATTTTAAAGGAAGAATATAATAATTATTCATTAACAAAGTACAACATATGTGATAGTTTTTAGACCTCCTAAAAACACAATTAGATTAACTTAGGTAATTAGTCAAGTTGTTACTTAGTCCAAATTCCAAATCTAGGTTATTACAATCAAACAATCATATCATGCAAAACAGTGGAAAGATAAAAAACACAATGATATGATCACCCAGGAAACCAAACCGGTAAAAATTTGGGGAGGATTTAAGTTAGCTATCCTCAAGGTAAACTTGAATCCACTATGAAAGAATCGAAGTTGTTTAACAGGACTTAGACCACTAATATTCTATTGCTACCTACCAGTAGAAACTTACTGACATGACCACGTGCAAACTCCGAAACCACAGACTCTTTCTTTCTTGGATTCTCCAACAAGTACAAGCACACCCGCTTGTGTTTCTTTAAGTTCTTATGGCAGCAACTGAATGATCATCAAGTTCTTGAATGAATCTCCTTCTTGATAATCCTAAGCTTGTGTAAAGGAAAGCTCCTCACAGATTTCACAAGAGATTTACATAAATAACCATATGAGCAACACTAAAACGTGACTAGGGTTTGTCTTATATACTTAGGGCAAAAATACAAAATCCTAAACGTTTTAAATAAATTAGGGTTGAGTTGGAATTTTGCAGAAAATGCATTCTGCCCAAATTTCGATTGATTGAACCTAAGCTTCGATCGATCAAACCAGGCTGAAATGCTTTATTAAATCTGCATCAACTTAAATCCAACTTTACATAAATGAACCAACTTTGAGCAAGTCTAAACACGACTAAACATCTTGTTTTGATCATGGTTTGCCAACAATACACATTAGAGTTCTAAATACATAAGATTCTAAGTCTTTAGAACCTAACAATATGGTTGGCAAATGAGGATAGAGTGGGAAAATAATAGTAACCTTTAACACTTACTAGCATTTGACATAGATTTAGACTGTTCTAAACTTCATGTGATTCACTTGGATTCTCTCAACTTATTTTTGTAATTATTTCTCAACAAATCTCGATATGTATATTGTTTGACATTGACAAACTAAATCAATTTCTAGTTTCAACTCTATTGTTGAGCTAACAATATTAGGTTCAAGGCGAAACTATATTGCTTGCACATTGAACAACCTTTGTTTGTTTTAGAGATTATATAGAAGTCGCTCGGTACCATAGAATAAGGGCATTCTCGATTATTAAGCTACAACCACAAACTATTTTATAACATTTTTTTTTTGAGAAAATATTATACAATATTTTTACAAATTGTTGTTGTGGTCAACTTCTTACTGGTTATTATTTGGGCGACCAAAATGGGCATTTACCCCTTTCACCAAAACTTCCCTACCACTCTCAAAGGAGTTGTAAGGGAGTGGTTAACAAAGTTACCAACATCATCCATTGATAGTTTCGAACAATTGAGCAATGCCTTTTTGCGCCATTTCGTTGGGGGACAACGTCCTAAGAGGCCAGTAAACCACTTAGTCACCATCAGGCAAGGGAAGAAAGAAACCCTGAGGTCGTACGTGAAAAGCTTTACTTGGGAGACCCTGGAGGTGGACGAAGTTGACGACCTTTAAAGTAGGGTTGAAGTCTATGGAGTTCGTGGTCTCACTCGCAAAGAATCCTCTTAAGACAATAGTAGAGATGCTTCTGAAGGCACAGAAGTAAATGAATGCTGAAGATGCATTAGCCGCCATAAAGGTCGTAGAAAAGTTGGGAGACAAGGGAAGGAAGGAGGACAATCATAGAAGACAAAAAAGGGAGCGTCCAGATCGTCGGATCAATGAAGGGGGTAAAAGGAAAGATGAAAAAACTCCTCGAACGGTAAAATTCACTCCTTTAGTTATGCCTGTTGACAAAATTTTGGCGCAGATTAAGGATGAGTACTACCTCAAATGGCCAAGGCCATTACATTCATCATTCAACGTCCGTGATAAGAAGAAGTACTGCTGGTTCCACAAGGATCACAGCCACTACACAGAGGATTGCAGGGACCTAAAGGAACAGATAGAAGAGCTTATATCGAAAGAGAAACTGCAGAAGTATGTGAAAAAGGGGGAATCCAGTAGATTTAGAGGTGATAACAAGAACCAGCGTGAATTTTCACCCAGTGATGAGGATTACACATCCCAACGCCCACTAAATGTGATCGGGGAGATCAAGACGATCACAGGTGGCCTATCCACGGGTGGGTCGTTCAAATCCCTCAAGAAAGCGTATCAAAGGCAGGTGAACAACGTCCACAGGATGCCCCCATTCAAACAAAGACGAATGGAACAAGAAATGTGTTTCCCAGAAGAAGATGTTAGGGGGTTGAAGCAACCTCATGATGATCCTTTAGTCATAATGCTCATGATAGAAGGATTCAATACTAGGAGAATCCTCGTGGATAATGGTAGCTCGACAAACATCATCTACCTCTTCGCTTTCCAGCGGCTGAAATTAGATCTAGGAAGGCTGTGCCCATTTGACTCTCCCTTCGTCAATTTCCGTGGT
Organism: Quercus lobata; assembly: GCF_001633185.2. Lineage (NCBI taxonomy): Eukaryota > Viridiplantae > Streptophyta > Magnoliopsida > Fagales > Fagaceae > Quercus > Quercus lobata. The sequence continues at coordinate 30,487,421 of NC_044915.1, read as the reverse complement.
GATAGGGTGTATCCCAAAGGTATAGTGACACTAACGGTGACAGTGGGGACTTACCCAAGACAGTTGACTCATCAGCTAGACTTTTTGGTGGTAGACTACCCTTTATCTTACAATGTGATCATCGGGAGACCCACTCTTAACTGCTAGAAAGCAGCCGCGTCTACTTATTGCTTGAAGGTAAAGTTCCCAATAGAGAATGGCGTGGGCAAGGTGAAAGGGGATCAAGTATTGGCTAGGGAATGCTACCAAATAGTGTTAGCTGTAAAAGAAAACCATACATGGATGATCGAGGAGAAGGAGGAAGATAAAGTGGAAGCCTTGGAGACAGTGGAGTTGGTCAAAGGCGAGACAGTAAAGATGACCAGAATAGGGACTACACTAAGCCTCGAGATGAGGACGAGACTTGTCCAGTTCCTTGAAGAGAACCTGGATGTCTTCGCATGGAGTCATGAGGACATGCTAGGTATATCCCTAAAAGTCATCCAATATAAGCTAAGTGTGAACCCGAAGATGAAGCCCGTCCAACAAAAACGACGAGTCTTTGCTCAAGAACAGAATTAGGCAGTTACAGACGAGATTAACAAGTTGTTATCGGTAGGCTTTATTTGGGAGGTTTACTATTCAAATTGGCTCGCTAATGCCGTCCTAGTGAAGAATGCAAATGGGAAATGAAGAATGTGTGTGGATTTCACAGACCTGAACAAAGCTTGCCCAAAGGATAGTTTCCCTTTGCCAAGGATAGACTAGTTGGTGGATTCTACAGCCGGGCATAGGTTACTGATGTTCATTGACGCTTTCTTAGGGTACAACTAGATAAAAATGGCTGAAGAGGACTAGGAGAAAATGCTTTCATCATGAGCCAAGGGCAGCTCTATTGCTATAAAGTGATGCCCTTTAAACTGAAAAATGCAGAAGCAACCTATCAGAGGTTAGTGAACAAGATGTTTAGCAAGCATATCGGGAGAAATATGGAAGTGTACATGGATGACATGTTCGTCAAGAGCAAGGAGGAGCTTACCAATCTAGACGACCTCAAGGAAACATTTGCCACACTCAGACAGTACTAGATGAAGTTGAACCCCAGCAAGTGCATCTTTAGAGTAGCCTCGGGGAAGTTCCTAGGATTCATGATGTCCTAAAGGGGAATAGAAACAAACCTGGAGAAGGTGCGAGCCATACTCGATATGGCATTGCCGAAGACCATCAAAGAAATCTAGAATCTCACAAGAAGGATAACAGCACTCAACAGGTTCGTCTCTAAAGCAACGGAAAAATGCTTGCCATTCTTCAAGACACTAAAGCAAGCCTTCACTTGGACTGACGAATGCGAAGCAGCGTTTCAAGAACTCAAGCGCTTCCTGAGCAACCAGCCCCTCCTAAGTTCGTCCAAGGAAGGGGAAAATCTATATTTGTATTTGGCAGTATCAGCCACGACCATGAGCGTTGCCCTGATTCGAGAAGAGGACAAGAAACAACTCCCAGTTTACTAAGTCAGTCAAGCTTTCAAAAGAGCAGAAGCTAGGTATTCCAGGATCAAAAAAATTGCATTTGCACTAATAGTAGCTTCGTGCAAGCTATGATCGTACTTTCAGGCGAACCCCATCCTGGTAATGACGGATCAACCCATTAGGAAGTCCACGAACAAGCCCGAGGTAGCTGGGAGAATGGTCTAATGGGAAATTGAGCTTAGCCAGTTCGACATCGAGTACCACCCTAGGACAACCATTAAGTCATAGGCTTTGGCGAACTTCATCACTGAGTTCACCCTTCTAGACAAAGATAGCCTTATGGACGAGACAGAATAGTGGACGATATAGACCGATGGTTTGTCAGCCCAAAAGAGGGGGCGAGTAGGGGTTTTCATCACCACCCCAGACGGAGAAATGCTTAAATACGAAGTTCAACTGAAGGAGGAAAGAATGCCAAAATACCTCAGGCTAACGAAGCACTTAATACAAGGGTTCGATAGGGTGGAGTTCGAGAAGATCCCAAGAAGCTAGAACATGATTGCAGACAAGATCACGAAACTGGCCTCGTCAAAAGAAAGATCCACAAGTTTGGGCTTAGACTTGGAAATCCAGAAACACCCTAGCACTGAAGAAGTCCCTACGTTTGCAATCCAGAGCACAAATAGCTGGATGACACCGATCATATCCTTCCTTCAAGAAGGACGCCTCCCACAAGACATTGAGGAGGCCAGGAAGGTCAGGAAGAGAGCAGCCAGATTCACGATCCTAAATGACACCTTGTATAAGAGAGGCTTCTCCATGTCTTACTTGAAATGCGTCGACGAAGAGGAAGCCAAGTATATCTTGGAAGAGATCCATGAAGGGGTTTGCGGCGACCATGTAGGCCCCATATCCTTGGTAAGTTAGGTTATCAGAATAGGTTACTTCTAGCCTACCATGCAGGTGGATGCAATGGAGCTTGTCAAGAGGTGTGACAAGTGCCAGATACGAGAGACTGACAACAATAGCCTCACCTTGGCCTTTTGTACAATGGGGAATCGACATCGTCGGCCTATTGCCCTAAGGTAAAGGACAAGTAAAGTTCCTGCTAGTCGCTATTGACTACTTCACAAAATAGGTCGAAGTAGAAGCTCTAGCAACCATTACCGAAGCAATAATCTAGAGTTTTGTGTGGAAGAACATAATTTGCAGGTTCGGGTTCCCATGGACGATCATATCAGACAATGGGTGGCAGTTTGATAGCCAAAACTTTAGGGACTTCTGTTCAAACATAGGGATTAAAAGCCAGTTCTCATCCCCGAGACATCCACAAGCAAACGGGCAAACAAAGGTGACTAACCAGATGCTACTTAAGATTATTAAAGCCAAGTTAGACAACGTAAAGGGGCCCTGGCCAGAAGAATTGCCCAATGTTTTGTGGGCTTACAAGACCACAACAAGGACTCCAACAGGAGAAACCCCCTTCAGACTCACTTATAGCACCGAGGCGGTAATTCCGATGAAGGTGGGAGTAACCAGTGTTAGGCGAGAAATGTTTCGCGAGGAGAGCAATGATGATCAGCTACAAGTCAACCTGGACTGTCTAGACGAGGCTAGAGAGAAAGCTTCTAACAAAATGATAAAATACTAGCAGAAGATGACCGAATACTACAACAAGAGGGTGAAGCTCATACGACTCAACATAGGGGACCTCGTCCTGCGCAAGGTCACCCTAGCAACCAAAAACCCTGCCCAAGGAAAACTCGGCCCCACATGAGAAGGACCCTACTAGGTCGTCTATTACTCCTGCCAAGGCAGCTATCACCTAGAGACCCTAGACAGACAGAGACTTCCATGACCATGGAACATCAAGCACTTAAAGAATTACCACCAATAGATGTAACAGATGATTGTACTCATTCTTGAAAGTAATGAAAGAACTATTCAACCATTTTTTTAGTGCGAACAAACAAAAAATTGGCTAAGTAACAAGATTTCGTCAAGACGGATGTAAGTTATTGACGAAGCCATAAGAATGATAAGATTCCTTAAATGGGTGTGAGTCACAAAAAATTGGCTAAGTAATAAGATTCCGTCAAGATAAATGTAAGTTACTGACGAAGCCATAAGAATGACAAGATCTCTTAAATAGGTGTAAGTCACAAAAAAAAAAAAAAAATTTGGCTAAGTAACAAGATTCTGCCAAGACGGATGTAAGTTACTGACGAAGCCATAAGAACGACAAGATCCCTTAAATGGGTGTAAGTCACAAAAAATTGGCTAAGTAACAAGATTTCGCCTAAACAGATGTAAGTTATTGATGAAGTCATAGAAATGACAACTTCCCTTAAAGGGGTATCAAGCATAAAATCATCTAAGTAACAAAATTCCGCCTAAGACAGATGTAAGTTACCAACAAGACAACGTTCCTGCAATAAGCGCAATTCTCAACGAAAAGTTTAACTAAGTAGCAGCGATACAAGCTACTGACGAAGAAGAAATAACCAAAGAAAATAAAGCAAATAAAGACAAGAATGCAAACAAGTAAGTATAAAATTACAAATAGAAGTAAAAGCCCAACGGGCAACCATCATTGTATTTGTAAGCCCCTAAACACGGGGTAAGATTGTTCTCAAAATTAGAATATTGTTCTTAAAGTAGAATTAAAAAGCCCAAAAACACACTGGGCACTTAAAAAAAGGGATTACAAAAGAGAAGTATCAGATTCATGCATCAGCAGCAGCGTCAGTAGGAGCACCCTCAGGAGCATCGCCTTCAGGAACCGAGGACTGGGAAGCTTCATTAGCAGCCATCTCTTTATCCACCTATTCCAGATCCAAATTTTCTAGACCAACTCTGGTGGCGTGCTTGATGAAATACCTCCTCAGGAGCTCAAAGCCTTTAAAATACCAACTGAAGAGCACAGTGTTGTACTTGTTAGTCTACTGGAAAGCCTCAATGGCTTTAGCAGTGATGGTCTTAAGCTTCTCCTTGGCAACCAGAAGTTGTTCATCCTTCTCCAGAGTTAACTGCTGCTCAGTCCTGAGGTCATCGCTCAAAGTCTTGGCCTTTTCCTTGAAGGTGTTGGCCTTGTCCATGGCGACAATTAGGTCTTTCTTCAGTTTGGAGTTCTTCGCTTCCAGAGCCTCCATCCTAGACCTCACAGATGCGACCTTTGCCTCTTGAGTGAGGTACTTTGTGGTGATATGAAGACTTTCCCCCAAGACCTAAAAAGGAAATTAAAGCCTTCAAAAAAAAGAAAGAAAAAAAAAAGAGAAACTGAAATTACACAAGTACACTACCTAGACGATTTTGTGGACGTGACGAGCCACGATCTCATCAGAAGGCACCCTTGAGAAAATCTTAAGGTCCTCAGTAGTGACGACCTTATGCGCCCTCTCCACGGCTAGTCTAGCATCGTCCCAAACACTGGACGGACGGGAGTCTGCTTTCTCCTTTTTAGTTAAATGCGGCCTCTTTGAAATAGGAGTGAGGATCTCTTCAATTGAAGTGGCAGGAGAAGCCTTCCTCGTTGTTTCGGTGCTGGGAATAGTTGGACTGACGAGGACAGATGAAGTCACAGGGGGGCCCTTCCCAGTAACGCGCACTGTCTTTTTCCCAAGATTGGACAGTGGCTCGTTTTTCTTGGATCTCATCTTAGCATACATATCCTGATTGAATTTCGTCGTCATCTCTATAAAAAAAATAAATAAAAAGAAGAAACACTTGTTAAAAAAAAAAAAAAAAAAAAAAAAAAAAAAACAACAACAACAACAAAGGGTGGCAGCGACGAACCAAATACTTACTTTTCTTCTCTTCTTTCTCAATGGTACACAAGACGTAAGTAGAAGGCTCCGGGCCAAGGCAATATAGAGCCAAAGTACGAGGATCGACCAAATCGTCGAAATCGTCAATGGACTTCGCGTATTCAATGGCAACCTCAACGTGTTGCTTGTATTTGCTCTTGAGATTAGGACGTCTCTTAACTGCACAAGGAGCCCAAAAATTTAGCAATGACAGAATAAACAAAACCAAATGAAAAACAAAGTGTGGAAAGAAACAATGACGCACCTAGACGCGGGGTTCCCCACTGATGAAGCAACCTAAGGAGATCACCCCACACCTCGCTAGTCATCCCCGGACATCCCCGGACACAAAAAAGAAGCGAGACTTCCAGTACCTGAATGATGAGGGTAGATCCTTGACGATCTTGGTCCTTCTCTCCCAAGGCACTAGTTCGTAGTACCTATGCTCTTTAGATTCCTTTAGACGATATAAATAAACTAGCTCGTCCACCCTGATCATAGCCCCTTCAGTATTAGCTAGCCATATTTCCATACAGCTGACCACTATTCTCCATGAATTGGGCATAAGTTGCCAGGAGCGATGACGAAGCGATCTAGAAGCTCCATGATGAAAGGGTGGATGGGGAGCCTAAGCCTACACTGGAAGGCAGTCTCGTAGAAGCATACCTCCCCGGGTGAAAAATGACAAGCTCGCTCCTTCTCTTGAGGAAGACGAACCCTAATCTTCTCAGGGAATTGAAATCTATCCCTAAATCTAGACAGGGTCTCGTCATCCAAACCACACGCCTCCCTGAGGGCGTGAAAAGCCCTAACTTCCTGAGGAATGGAGACCACAGTATCTACTTCTACCCCCATAGGATTGTCATTAGACGACAACCCGGTCTCTAACTCGCTCGATCTCACCTCAGACATTGCCTTCCACTCACTCAATAAACCCTCAAACCAGTCGATTGATTGACTAAGCAACGTGAATAAACTACCCAACACCACACCTAAACTACCACCCTCAGTGACAAAATTTGCAACCAAAGGGAGGAAAACATGGGAAGTACCCAAAGAAGCCCCTAAACGCGCAAAAAAGAAAGAAACTGAGGGGCAGGCTCCCTAACCTTAGAGCTATTGACCATAAAAACTAGATACAAAGATGGATCCTAAAAGCAAAAACCCCAAAACAAGCACAAAAAAAGGAGAGAAAGATCAGAAATTGAGCATGACCTGTATCTAAAAAAATAAAGAAGGGGGAGAAGAAAAACATACCTCAAAAGAGCACGGAAAACTTAACCACAAAATGCATCGGCTTGAAGAAAAACGCAGGAAAAAGTTGGAGAAGAAGAAACTCAGAACAATAATTGGAAATTGGAGAAAGTGAAGGGAAAGAGAAAAGTGGGGAAGTTTAAACCAAGGCACAAAAAATTGAAATTCAGCAGAAAACCCCAAGAATCACATAATTGGAGCATTAACTCCACTAGTCAGGACACGCCACGTGGCCACGATATGTGTAGCGCCACCACTGCACATTAAATGTGGGGCGAAATCCCAAGAGCCGTGTCGGATCAGGAAACTTTTCATCTTCTGATGGTCGTCATGACACATCACGATGACCACAGAACCCGGGGGGCAGCTGATGGGATTGACGAACTCAATTTACTTGGATGATCTCATCAAATACACTCGTCCACCTCGGTGTGACACGGACGAGGATAGAGAAACCATTAATGGGAGCATTCAATACCTTGAACAGTTACCTAACAGTTGGCAGACTGTTGGAGCCTCAACAAAACCCATATTCATGAGCCTTGAGGCATTACAAAGAAGGCACTAAAGCCACAATCAAGGCCCCCAACGATTAAGAACCACAAAACTGTATATATACACTTCAAATAGCTACAAACCAGGTACATAGATACACACATCCAAAAGTACTCACAAGTAAATCTGATATTCTTTGTATTCTCCAAAAAACTTTCTGATACTAACTTTGGCATCAGAGACGTTGTGACAGGCACCACACCGGTGATCACCTTGAGGGAGCAATCTTACTGTATTCACAGGGACCTAGACGAAGACCCAGCTCCATCTGGACGCACTCATAAGGACTAATGATTTTGGCATAATCAGGACCTATTGTGACCATAAGAAATAAGAACATAGAATTTCTACTATTGGTAGAATCTTAATTAATTACCTTCGCCATTATCGTTGGCCCTTAAGACAATGAACACGTACTTGATCACAGGGATTAAGGTGATAGCGTAGAAGATCAAGGACAGTGCAGCCAGAATATCGTCCTCCTGCTGGATACCATTGGGGAAGATGCTTGAATACACGTAGAGTGGGGATGTGCCAATGTCTCCATACACTATTCCAATACTTTGGAATGCTACATGCAAGATCATTGACCAATCAACGGCCTAACAAGAAGATTTTCATGTCAAATATCATGAATAATATTAATTGTCTTCGTTAATTTCCATGCAAGAAAAATATTGCTAGTGCAAAACCATATATATAGTGTTAAACTTGGATCGAACATTGGTCAATTGTAAGGTTAATTATTCAGCGAAAAGAAAACGCTAGTTGGGTCAATTGAAAAATAAAAATATATAGTCTTATATATAAAGATTAAAGAGGATTCTGGCATTTTACCCCTAATTTTGAAAAAAATTAGCAACATGCCCCTGTTTGCAAACTATATAGGAGCGTGCCCCTGTTTCGATACTCGATTATCCTAAAATCGAGTTCAATTAAATACTCGATTTGTAGAAAATCGAGTTATGCCCGATCAAACTTAAAAAAAAAAAAAAAAAAAAATTTCCATGGAACTCGAGTTTCAGGAAATCGAGTTCCATGCAAAAAATTTTTTTATAAGTGTGATTGCTCTATATTCAGGGAGCCCTATAGTGGCGTTTTTAAGTCCTATAGTGACGTTTTAAAGCCCTATAGCGGCGTTTTCCTGCAAATATTTTTAGAAGTGTGATTGGCCCATATTCACGGTGCCCTATAGTGGCGTTTTTAAGCCCTATAGTGACGTTTTAAGGCCCTATAGTGACGTTTTAAGGCCCTATAGCGGCGTTTTTCTGCAAAATTTTTTATAAGTGTAATCGCTTTGTTCTGGGTGCCCTATAGTGACGTTTTTAGGCCCTATAGTGACGTTTTTAGGCCCTATAGTGACGTTTTCCTGCAAAAATTTTTTATAAGTCCCCATACCAAGTTCAAGGGGCCCTATAGTGGCGTTTTTAAGCCTTATAGTGACGTTTTAAAGCCCTATGGCGGCGTTTTGGAACTCGACTTCCCTAAAATCGAGTTCTATGCTTTTTTTTTTTTTATTTATTTATTTTTTTTAGTTTTATTTGAAATAACTCGATTTTCTACGAATCGAGTATTTTAATGAAACTCGATTTTAAAGTAATCGAGTATCGAAACAGGGGCATATCCCTATATAGTTTCGAAAAAGGGGCATATTGCTATTTTTTTTCAAAATTAAGGGCAAAAGGCTAGAATCTCCAAAGATTAAAAGATAATTAACTATGAAAATACTAATGAAATGGGTAAATTGCATTTTGGTTCCCTCAAATATGAGGTTTGTTCTATTTTAATCCCTTCGAATTCTGTTATTTAAATTTAAAAAAGGGAACTGTTTTGTCTATACACCTAATTTTCGTTAATTTCTTGCTTGAATTTTTGATTCCTCATCGTGAATCTTAGTCACTTAACTATGAGGTGCTTCAACTTTCCGTTAATAAACGTGTACAATAAATGAACAGAAAGTACAAATTTGTTGTATTTTTATAATTTTGAGGTTTCAAAATCTCAATTAATTTTTATTGACAAAATATTAAAATGATACAGTAAATCAATTATCCCCTTATTTAGAAAACATTTAAATTTAAAATTTTTAAAATTTTAAAATTATGCATATATTACACGAAAATAAAGAGTACTACTCTTTATTATTGTGTAATTTATGCATAATTTTCTCTTTATTATTGTATAATCTATATATATATAAAACCGAAACTTCTGCTGACACCACAATTTTTCACGTCAGCACAATATTTAAATATAAAACCGAAACTTCTGCTGACACCACAATTTTCCACGTCAGCACAATATTTAAAAAATAAAAATAAAAACATTATAACATCTCAAAATCCTAGCAACCTTACCCCTCTCTCAAGTTAAGAAATATAAAGCCACAGTTTCTGCAAACTCTCTCTCTCCAAACATAAATATCAAATTCAACTCCTTTAATTTCTCTTTATATTTTTGAGGCTTCTATAAAGTTATAGTGAATTATGCTGATTTTGTTTTGTGTGTGTGTGTGTGTATAGATGGTCATAATACTCCGGTATTCTAAGAGAAGTTTGTGTTTTCGTTAATTGAAGGCCTTAGAGAGATAAGTGTTGTAGTTTGGAACAGCAATACAAAAGACGATTTCATTGGCAGCGGAAAGTAATTACTTTGTCTCATATTTTTGTTTTTTGAATTGATTTTGTGTGCTTTTTAGACCCTTTTGGATCAATTTTGTTAATTGGGTGTTTTTTTTTTTTTTTTTTGATAGGGTCCAATTGGGGAAGATTCTTTCTAAGGGTTACGACGACCACACTTGGTGTCTGTATACTAATAGTGTGGGGTAAGTACTATAAATTACTAACCCTTTTAAGTGTATAATCTGTTTCTAAAATTATCTATAATATTTTGTCCTCCGAAAATTTTATCTCTTTAATTTTAGTATATTGTGTTTCTTAAACTATAGACAGATTTTCTTTGTTCCTTATTTTCAATAATAAATCATTTTATTGCAATACCGGTAATTGTTTGAGAAATCCAATATGTTCATATTTCTATAGAATAGAGAATAGTAGAAGCCAATTTTATTACAACTACTTAAATTGAGTTGACTTAATTCTGTACAATTACAAAGTATAGCATGAAAGATAATGAAATTAATTGTTGTAATTTTTATTTTCTTTCCACGTTTTTATTGTTGATGAGAAATTAAGGCTCAGTTGCACAATATGTGTAAATTATTCAGAATGCTACTTTAAATAGTAAGTCAATGTGTCTCTTACATTTAGGTATTAGTTAGAATTATTTTCAAATGATTATACTAATAAAAGTGAATGTGTATAAATTTTGTTTAATTATCCCGTGCATCGCACGGGTTAGTGACTAGTTTATGCATCATTTTAAAACTAGTTAAAAAGCCAATTTTAACTTGAACATTAAATCTTTTTAAGATCAATTAACTTTGTGGGATGAAAAATGTGGCTGAGTTGCTGGTACAGCCGACCTTAGAGCTAGAGTCATGGCCGTGAGGACGACTAGGAAAGTAGCTGGATTCGATGTCGAAGGAGTCATGCATACTCAACTTTTGGAATGACAGTTTCTTCTTGTTGAGCTTCTGAGAAACTTCCTTCTTTACTTCAGTGCTGTCTTGAGTGTCTTCGACTATATTATCAGACATTTCTACAATAATCCACAAGAAATCACGTATACGATATTATAGAGAAAGAGAGGTGCATGTGGATGTTTGGGTGGACAATATGTGATGAGGATATTTATAAGCAAAAGAAATGAAGGACCCACAAAGTGCAGTTCGGTCATGGTTTGCCACAACAAATGTATGCATTGAAATAGTTGCAGATAGACGCTTGAGTGTCTCTCGTTTCCTCTCTAGAGCGTAGAGACAGGTCTGGTCTTGCTTCGTGCAAGCAGTTTGTAGTTCCCTTGTGGAACTCTTTGGTCCTCTCTTCCTCCCTCCTTACCCTCCCCACCATAACTTCTATATTCCCCTAGAAACCCAAAGCAGCTTGAGATGGCAGACGAACTTGAAGACTTCAGGAAAAAACTAACCCTGACTGAGGAAGAAGACGAGGGCATAGTGCTGGGCGGTGACAGCACGAAGGCAGCAAAGGAGCTAGGCGAAAACTGCCTTGTCATGCAAATACTCACACAAACAAAAGTGCCTTGGCCTGGAAACCAAACAAAAGTGTCCGCATCTCGGACATTGAGGAGGACCTCTTCCTCGTGGAATTTGGAGATAAGAAAGACAAGCAGAAAGTAATGGACATGTGTCCATGGAGCTACGACAAGAACTTGGTCCTACTTCAGGACTTTGACGATGACGTTGCACCAAAAGAACTCAAACTCCGTTGGTGTCCCTTTTGGATCTAGATTTACAACCTCCCCCTCAAAAGTAGGACAAAAGAGACTAGGTGGAAGATTGGCAGCAAAATAGTGGAGGTCATGGATGTTGATGTCCCAGGCAACAGCGTTCAGTGGGGAAGAATGCAAAGAGGGCAAAGAGGGCAACTCACCCACCATCGGATAAGAGATGCCAGCGCCCCAGTATGGTGCTTGGCTTAGAGGCGAGCCACTCAAGCGTACTTCCAACAAGGATATGTCGGACTCCTCCCATCGACCACCGGAATACGGAAACCACCATAGAACGACGGAAGGAGCGCAACCCTCCCAAGAGGCAAGGGTGGTTGGTGAGCCCCACGTGACTAGGGACCCCACTAGACCTTCTAACACCACGCTGACCCACTCAGCGTGGTCACATGAGCCGAATGCCACAGAACCTGCTGCAAAAGGAACTGTCACCGCTACTGGGCAAAAGCAAGATTGTCTACAACTTGAAAGTGGTTATTCCTCGGATCAAAGAAAGTCAAACACATTGGGGGTAGGTAAAGAGCATCGGATGCCAACTACAACAGAGGAGTTGATGGTGATGGATGATAATGATGTTGATTTACCTTTAAAGGCCTTGATTAGACATGACAAAACGGGTCAGATCCGTTTGATCCAACCTGTTTGACCTGTAATCCGTTTGACTTGTAACCTGATTGACCCGTTTAAAAATGATTCATTTTGACCCGCGATCCGATTGACCCGACCCGAACCTGAACCTGACCTGCCCGTTTTGCCATGTCTACCAACGTTGAGTAGATTGAGATTGAGGTGTAATTTTTATAAACTATTTTACTTAATATGTTATGTATTCCATTATAGTTTGTCATTGTTTACTTGCCACCTTCATTTTCTCTTCCTAGTTTAAATAGATTGAAGATTATATCAAGATTAGTTTCTAGAAAGCTGGAACAAGAGTTGCACTAAATTTGGGTATCAATTCAAGTGTTTAGTGGTAATTGGTAACAATATCACTAGTGAGAATCTAATCACAATTAAGGAACTCATAAACAATTGACAGATTGCATCTATTTCCAAAAAAAAAAAAATTGTTTGAAAAATACAGGTCAAATCGACCCAACTCACGACCCGGCTCAACCCGCGACTCGTTTGACCCGCAAACCCGATTGACACGACCCGACCCGACCTGCCCGTTTTGCCACGTTTAGCCTTGATGCATACATAAATCCAAGCTAGCAATTTGGGCCACACTAATAGCCCAACAACTATGATATATGATAATGACTTAAGGCTGGATTGATGAACCCAACGGCCCAATGCCCAGATATTGGAAGCTTATTGAAAGGAAAAATGAGAAGGAGAACAATATCATATCTTGGAATTGTCGAGGGCTTAGGGACTCTCGTGCAGTTCGTACACTCACTAAAATGGTGAGAGATGAAGCTCCCCTACTGGTCTTCCTTGTGGAGATGAAAGCAAATACTTCCTTCATGAAAAGAGTTTAGGCAAAGCTAGAATACACGCAAGGGATTATTGTTCCAAGCAATGACAAAAGTGGTGGTCTTGCACTACTAAGGAAGGAAGGAAGGAAGCAATGTAGACGTTCATAAGTACTCACACTCCCACCTTGATGTGATCATCTCAGACTCAATGAAAAATTTGAAATTGAGAGCAACGGGTTTCTATGGACACCCATATACCCAGAAAAGACATATCTTGGAAGCTTCTAGAACGTCTGAATGAGCAGCTCAACCTACCATGGATAGTTTTCGGAGACTTTAATGAGATTACACATTTGGAGGAAAAATGTGGCGGGGTAGAGAGAAATGCTGACCAAATGCAAGCTTTTCGCAACACTCTTGATACATGCGCCCTTCATGACCTTGGGTTTAGTGGCCCGAGCTTCACTTGGCGCAATGGAAGGTTTGGTGACTAGAGAACTTTGGTTTGACTAGATAGGATGGTGGCGAACTCTGAATGGAAAGGCTTATTCCCAGGAGCATGGGTGCAACATAGGTCCACGACTTCTTCTGATCATTGCTCCTTAGTCTTACACTTATATCCCATTGCTAGAAATAGAAGAAAGAAGCCCTGTTTCCGTTTTGAAACAATGTGGCTCCGTAATGCGAAGTGTAAGGAAATCATAGAGCTTGCATGGTCAATGCTAAACAGCTTCGTTGAGGTCCCAACAATTCAAGAACGAATTAAAAGTTGCCAACAACAACTCCAGTGGTGGAACAAGAATGTTTTTGGGCACATCAACAAGCAGCTGAAAGAAAAGAAAGACAAGCTTCAACAATTAGAATCCCTTGATATACTTCATGAGCATGTAGAGGACATCCATCTCCTCCGCAAGGAGATAAACAGTCTCCTGGACAAAGAGAATGATATGTGGTGGCATAGGTCACAATCTTATGGATGCAACAGGGCGACAGGAATACGAAGTTCTTCCACTCCATGGCTAGCCAATGTCAAAGGAAGAATTCCATTCAGGGACTTGTGGATGATCAAGGGGCACGGAAGGACAATGCCGAAGATATAGAAAGGAACACTTTAGATTACTATACATCCACCTCTATGTCTGATCAGCCCACACAGTTTGATGCAGTGGAGCAAGCCATTGAACCAAAAATAACAGTAGAAATGAATGCAATCCTAACCAAGGGATTTCAACCCGATGAGGTTTGGCACGCCATACAGCTAATGCACCCAATGAAGTCTCCAGGCTCTGATGGTATGCCCCCTATCTTTTACCAAAAGTTTTGGAACATTGTAGGACAAAATACTACTGAATGTGTTCTCAATATCTTAAAATTTGGGATTATGCCTACTGATATAAATGCCACCCATATATGCCTCATCCCAAAGAAAAATAACCCCCAAAAAATTACGGATTATCATCCCATCAGTCTTAGCAATGTATTATCCCATATTGTTTCAAAGTCTTGGCTAACCGACTTAAAAAGGTGCTGCCCAAAGTTATCAGTACCTCCCAAAGTGCTTTCCTCCCTGACAGGTTGATCACAGATAATGTACTCGTGGCTTTCGAGACAATGCACTACATTAATCAACGGAGAAAAGGCAAAGAATGTCTAATGGCCATCAAACTTGATATGAGCAAAGCATTTGATCGGGTGGAATGGCCATGTCTGGAAATGATTATACATGGGCTTTCAGGAACGATGGATCTCTCTCATAATGATGTGCGTCACAACGAACACATACTCCATCCTCATAAATGGAGAACCAAAAGGATTGATCTGGCCATTCAGAGGAATTTGCCAAGGTGATCCCATATCACCCTACCTCTTCCTTATATGCATTGAGGCACTCTTGGCAATGTTGAAGAAAGAGCAAATACAAGAGAATATTAAAGGCGTGGTTGTTTGTAAGCAAGCACCATTAATCTCCCACTTGCTCTTCGTCGATGAGAGCCTCGTCTTCTGTAAAGCCACCATGAACGAATGCAATCGGGTTTGGGAGATATTACAAAACTATGAAATAGCCTCGGGCCAGTAAATGAATAGAGAAAAAATCTCCTTGTTCTTTAGCAAAAACACCAGCACCGAGACTCAACACTCCATCAAGAACCTCTTTAGTGCCCAACATGAAAAATACTTGGGCCTTCCCTCATTAATCAGCAAAAACAAGAAAAGAGCTTTTAACAGAATCAAAGACCAGGTTGGGAAAAAGATTGCTAGATTGAAGGGAAAATTGTTGTCGAGTGTGGGGAGAGAAACACTCATCAAAGCTATTGCACAAGCCACTCCTACCTACACGATGAGTTATTTTAAGCTCCCGAACTTTCTGTGCTTGGACCTGGGGACTATGATCAGTTGGTTTTGGTTGGGGCAAAGAAAGGAGGAGAGGAAAATACCGTGGGTAGCTTGGGATAAAATCTGTATATCCAAAGCTGATGGGGGGAATGGGCTTAGGGACTTGCAAGCCTTCAATTTAGCTCTTTTAGCAAAGCAAGGATGGTGCCTCTTGAAAAACCACAACACTCTGTTCTACCAAGTCTTCAAGGCCAAATACTTTGATAACTCCACCTTTCTGAATGCTCAACTCGGCAAAAGACCTTCCTTTGAAGGGGCTCGATGGAGTATAGGAAATGCGATGCGAACTCAAATTTGGGAGGATAAGTGGATTCCCGTCCCAACAACATTCAGAGTTATCAGTTCGAGAAGAGCACTCCACCGAGCTAATGGCTAGCTGGTCTCATGCCTCATTGACCATGACTTGCATGTATGGAAAACAAAACTAGTTTGCAACACTTTTCTTCCCCATGAAGCCGAAACAATACTCAACATTCCATTTAGTGCCCTTCCTACGGAGGATCATCAGATTTGGTCAGCCATCACAAACGGCGAATTTTCTGTGCGAAGTGCTTACCGTATTGCCCAAAGACTTCTAACTAGCCAAGACAATGGCCAATGCTCTAACAACTCGCCTATGGCCACAAATTGGAAGGCTATCTGGAGCCTGAAGTGCCCAAATAAAATTAGAAGCTTCATTTGATGTGCTTGCCAAAATATCCTCCCATCAAAAAGAGATTTAGAGACCGCTATGTTTCGATAGAGGTTGACTATGCCCTGTGTGACTCAACTGAAACGCCAGAGCACATCTTCTGGGGCTATGACCTCGCTAGAGAGGTATGGACCATTCTCGAAGTACAACCCCCTAGACCTCTATGGAAACCAAGGGACTTCATAGATCTTTTTTGGCTACTGAAGGAGAAACATGATCATGCTGCACTGGAAATCCTTGCAACGACTGCATGGGGCATTTGGAAGAATAGAAATGATGTTACCTATGGTGGCACCTCCAAAACAACAACCGTTATTGTAAACAATGCCCGCAGGTACATCGAGGAGTATAAACAAGCAACAAATTCCCTTGGCCCTCGACCTGCTCAAGCGTCGACCCCCTAGAAGCCCCCATCGCTCAACTGGTATAAGATCAATGTTAATGGTGTAGTTTTCAAGGAAACTGGGTGTTGTGGAATTGGAGTAGTTGCTTGAAATGACAGAGGGCAGATCATGGGTACTCTTTCAAAGAAGTTACACTATCCTCTGGGCGCGTTAGAAGCTGAAGCAAAGGCAATGGAATCCGGGATCATCTTTGCATGGGAGTTGGGACTTAAGTAGGTCATAATTAAGGGAGACTCGCAGACTGTCTTTCATTGCCTGACATATGAGACACTTGCTCCAGTCTCCACTCAACAGATCATAGCGGGGTCGAGAATGTGGCTAATAGCTTTCACTTCGTGGATGGCAAGCTTCACTAAATGGGACAGCAATGTAGTAGCTCACTTAACGGCTAAGCATGCCAGAGATATTGTAGATTGTACGATTTGGGTGGAGGACACTCCCCCTATTATTGTATAGCAGATTTATTTTGATGTAATTTCTATGGGTACCACCCACGTTTAATGAAATTGCAAGTTTTTCTATCCAAAAAAAAAAAATGGACCCACAAAATTTTCTGAACTTTCACGGAACAACAAGAGATCCAAGGGCTAGAAGAGGTTAAGGTAAGAGAAAGGGTCCTGGCATAGACATAGATTTTGTTTAGTTTTATTTTTTTGATAAAGCCTGTCACGCCCCAAACCCGAAAGGGTCCAAAGCATGAGAAAAGCATCTCAGAGGTACCTATAGATTTTGTTCCTTTTGACAATTCAATCCAAATAAAATCATATCAAATATCAACATCAAGAATTATCATAATAATTCTATTAAATATACTCCCAAAGTAAGTCAGAGCTCTATACAATAAATACAAAAGAATGGAGGTCTGAATAAATAATTATATATCATCAACTTGTCGCATAATTAGTGGAAATAAAGGCATAACCCCTATTAGATACAAAAGAATTGGGTCAAGCCTACTCTAAGTTATACATCATCAATTATCTTCATCACAAAAGTCAACCTCCATTAGCAGGTAGTTTAACTACTGCTAGCCACCAAAAAGTTGTCTCAAAACGATAGTTGCCTACTCTGAAAAAGTTTGTAAAATGATGGAATAAGACAGAGCCCAGTAAGTAGTATAATTAATGGGGGTGGAAAAAATGCAAGTTTCATGATAATGAACATTTTACAGACATGCTAAAATTTGGGAATTTCCATTTGAACTCTGCAAAATAAATTTCCTTAACATCATGACAAGAATGATAGACATATTGTACCACTAAGCTTCCCAAAGTAACTATGAAACTACATATTATTCATTGTGAGCCATAAAATATCCAATACCATTTCAAATTCAGAAATCTCACCCAAGGCGACATGACAAGGTCGTCACACAGACGGGGTCGTCACATAGACAAGGTAATCACCAATATCATGGTACAACGACAAAACCACATCAAAAGCTCACCAGATAAAGTATTTGAAATACATAGTTCATTTTCAGGTAGTTTCATAAAACATTTTAATAATCAAATAGCCACAATATTCTCAAAGTACTCTAAAACAATTTCTTGTCATAAATATTTTGCGAGAATTTCCCAAATAGTACAAGCTAAGATAAAGCACCTTTAGAATTTGCAAATAATGCAATAAATTCATAAAATCCATTCCCAAGAATTTTATAAAAAATGCTTATCTTTTCCATGCCAACAAATCATGCATTTCCCCATATACATCACCCAATATGATGCCATTTTCACAAATAATCATTTACATCAAAAATTACAACATAAAGCTTTCTAGGAAAATATAGTTTCCATAAACAATTTCCCAAAATGTGTTTAACCCAAAAACAATGCTTTATGCAACATGGTTATTTTTAAAAATATCCCATTAAAAAGCTACTTACCTTGCAACCCACAAAAAGGCCTAATTCTCCAAGCTCCAAATAAGATTAGCTAGAACCTAAACAATATCAAGCAAACTTATCATCATGTCATTCCAAGCTTCTCCTTTACCATAAGAGATCCTAACACTTTATGAATTTCTTCCTCAATATAAATGTCATTTTCAAGAGACCCATAAAACAACAACATATATAACAATACCCACCATTACAAACCCTAAATGTAACTCCTCCACCGAAGCAAAACCCATAAACATTATCACAAGAATATCATTCCAAAACTTAGATTACAAAAACCTCTAGCAAAATATGAAAACCCACAAAAAGTATAAAAGCTCATACCTTAAATAAGATGAGATGTAGGAGCTTAAGAGGTTTTTAGAGAGCTTTTTGAAGAACTTTGCCGGAAAAGATGGAGGAAGTGATGAGGAGTGTATTGGTGGGAGAGGAGTGTGTGTATATATGTTGTGTTGAGTGAAAAAGAAAAAGAAAAGAAGAACAAGAATGAGAGACTGGCCAAGAGAGTGAGTGTGAGATGATATTTGTGTGGTGGGGAAGTGAGTGGGGTAAGTGGGCATGTGTGAAAGCAACTAAAAAATCTGACCATAGCTTTTTTTTTTTTTTTTTTTTTTTTTTAATGGGCTGGGCTGTTACAAAGCCTGTAGAGTGTCTCGACCCAACTTTCGTGCCACAATTCTTGCAATATTTTTAACATGTAATTGTAAGTAGTGGAGGAAAAGTGGTAGGTTTATATAAAATGGTAAGACTTAGGTGCAGTACTTAAGTGCTGTTCCTTAAATTTCTCTCTTAAAATTTTGCCAAATGAATTTTTTCTTATGAGATGAAAGTGTATTTTTTACTTAAGTAGCTATATGACTAAATTTTAAGAGAGGAACATAGGAAACAATACCTAAAATATTGTACCTAAATTTTGTCCTATGTAAAATGATGATTCATGACTTACAATTTCACATGTTACAATTGCACATATTATTAAGTTTTGGTAAACATTGTGGCATTCAATATGGTCTTGGAAGTTGAAAGGACTTTTTGTTTTTAAACGTCAATGTTTACGCTAACAGAGATTTAATTATATTTACAAAATATAATATTAGAAATGGGACTTCTTACTTCTTACTTCTTACTTCTTAGAGCATTAACATTTAGTATCTCCAAAATATCATATTTTACCATCTCAAAAGTTACTTTATCTATTATACCATACCATTTTGCAACACATCTAACATCCAAAACTCTATTTGTTTTGTAACTTTATTTAAATATGATTTTTTATTCTTTTTTTACTATCTCTCTCTCTCTCTCTCTCTCTCTCTCTCTCTCTCTCTCTCTCTCTCTCTCTTCTCTCTCTCTCTCTCTCTCTCTCTCTCTCTCTCTCTCTCTCTCTCTCTCTCTCAAGCAACCAACAACCACAACCAAGTAAAACACACACACACGGTAAACCCACATCCCATAAACCCACCATTGTCAATCAAAGCACCAAGCAAAACATGCACACACGTATCACAATCCCCACGGGTCTAGTGTCACCCAAACCTCCCCATATAAATTTCTCCTTTAACGTTGGGTTAAGATTTTTTTTAAAAACTCAATTATTGAGTTACCTTAAAAACTTATTATTATTATTATTATTATTATTATTATTATCAATTTTAAAATTATTGAATTTAACAATTATTGTCATCGAGTAGGCGCAAGCAATCCAGTAAGACAAAAGATGGCAGCATGTGCAAGAAGGCCGCATGTCGTATAATAGAAGGTAGTAAAAGATCGGTATAATTTATGTATCTCAATTATTGAGAATAAATATATAAATAAACTCTATCCATTCCATTTTTTTTTAAAAAAAAAAAAAAAGGAAAAGGAAAAAGTCAATTAACCATTCTGAGGAAAAAATCAACTAGGACAGAAGATGACATATGCAAATAGGCTGTAAAGCTTAGATTTTATCTTTATTATAGTTTATTTTATCTCAATCATTGAGAATAAAAAAAGAAAGAAAGAAAGAAAGAATATACTACTATTAAAAAAAAAAAAAAAAAAAAAACAAGGATGAGAAGTCTATTACCCATCCGATCATATATGGCAAATGTAGTTTGAATAGCATGGGGATTGTCTTAACTAATCGATTATTAAAATGCAATTATTAGATAGGAAGAGGATTACAAGTCCATAACTATCATTTATCTATAATATTAATAAATCTTTATGCAATTCACTTTTTATGATGAAGGGTCTTGCTAACAAGTGTGCTAAGGACATAAGCTAAAGACGAAAATACACTTATTAATGATTTATTGGCTTGTATGCATAAATTTATTATGATTATGTGTGTGTGTGTGTGTGTTTTTTTTTTTTTTTGGATATATGTATATAATTTACTAAAATATTTAATGTACCTTAACCACAGCTCTTAGGACATTGTTGATACTATAAATTGATCATTGCACTCCAATGTACTTGTACATATACAATTTTTTTTCTTTCAATAATTGTTATGATCAATTTATATAAGAAAATTAAACTAATAATTGTAATTTTAATTGCCAAGAGCCTTGTAATATATTGTAACTATCTAAAAAAAAAAAGACTATATTTTTGGCAAACCAACGCATGCACATTCATAGCAAACCAACATATTTTTTGTTTGACATAGAGAGAGAGAGATATATATATATATATATATATATATATATATATATCTATTAATAGGTAAAGCTCATAGAAAATCTAATTAGATTTTTAATTTTGTGCCACGTGTGCTATCTAATTTTTAATTTTTGTGCCAAATTTAATTAGAATCCAAATTGAAAGTCCAATTTTATGCCACTTATCCTGTTATTTTTCTTAATTTTGCTGCAAAGTATTTATATCGAATTCAAAAACCAAGGGTCCTCTCTTCATTAGCTTCTGTATATATTTAAATTTCAAACTCTTTATGTTTATACAAAACTCTTCATGTGTATCTGTACAGAACAACCCTATAAATGAGATAATTTTAAATTCAAGAGCCTTAACCATAGTATGGTAAGGCAGCACAATAACAATTTGTTTTCAACTTTTACACAAGGCTAGCACAACACGTAGTCGACTAAGTCTCACTGAGAAAATTGGAGGTGCTTATTCTGATCTACCATTTTTGTCCATATCCTTTGCATCACAATCTTATGATAGTTTTTAGACCCCTTAAAACACAATTGATTTAACCTAGGTAATTAGCCAAGTTGTTACTTAGTCTAATTTAACAAATCTAGTTTATCACAATCACAAAGATCATATCATGCAAAGCAACGGAAAGATAAATAACACAAGATATGATCACCCAGGAAACCAAACCGGTAAAAACCTGGGGAGGATTTGACCTAGCTATCCTCAAGGTAAACTTGAATTCACTATTTTGAAAGAATCAAAGTTTATACAATAAGACTTACAAGCCCCCACGCTCGACTTCTTATTGCTACCAACCAGTAGAACTTACTGACACGACCACGTGCAAATTCCGAATCCACAGACTCCTTCTTTCTTGGATTCACCACCAGATACAAGCACACCCGCTTGTATTTTCTTTAAGCTTCAATGGTAGCAACCAAGTTGATCATCAAGGTGTAGATAATATCTCCTCCTTGAAAACCCTAAGTTTGTGTAAAGGAAAAGCTCCTCTAGATCTTACAAGAGATTTACACAAACAACAATATGAGCAACACTAAAATGTGGCTAAGGTTTGCTTTTTATACTTAAAAAAAATTAGAAAACCCTAAACATTTTAAACAACTAGGATATAGTTGGAAATCTGCAGAAAAAAACATTCTGCCCGAAATTCGATCGATCGAGCCAGGCCGAAATGCATAATACTTTCTGCATTAGCTCGATTCTACCTTTACATAAAATATACAACTTTGAGCAAGATTAAAACACTTCTAAACACATTGTTTTGATCATGGTTTGCCAACAGTATACATTAGAGTTTTAAATATATAAATACCTAAGTCTTTAGAACGTAACAAACTCCCCCTTTGGCAATCCGTGACAAAACACAACTAGAAACTCAAAGTTTACAAAATAAAAGCCCTTTACACAAATAATGCTCATAAAAAAAAAAAATTCAATCCTAATTACTATCCATCAGTTGCAAGTGTAGACAGTAGCTCAATTGAATCAACCTGTATATTTCCTGAAACTCTAAACAAAATGCATAACCGCATGTGTGGAAAAAATACAAGTAAATGAAGTAAATTCTTGATTTCAAACAACACATAATAAAGACATATATCAATGAAAACATCATAAATATAAATCAATAAACAGTTGAAAACAAGAAACATATAAGGTAATAAAAAATAACACTCCCCCTGACATGAATATCCCATCAAAAACATGGCAAGAGCTAAAAAGATAAAACAAAATGTGAAGCACCTAGATACAATTTAAACTCCACAAGCTCCAACCAACAAAATACTCTCCCCTTGAAAACAAAAACTCTTACAATGTACTTCCCCTTTTTGTGACGGAATGCCAAAGGGCAAACAAAATCCATCATCAAAAGGGAGGTGGTGTGGAAGAACGTCTAAACTGTGCCAACTCCGCACGCAAAGCACAGATCTCATGGAGCACGTCCACCAAAATTTGTCCATGAGCTGCCTGAATGGTTAAGACATAATCCAACGTACGTCGAATGTCTGAATCATCCGAAGTAGTCGGTGGAGGAACATTAGTATCAGCAGCAGCAGCAGCAGCACCAGACGTCTCAGTAGCATCAGCACCTGTAGAAGAGGGAGGAGGGGGAATAGCACCAGATGACACACCTCTAGGACGCGAAGGAGTAACTCTCAAGTGAGCAGCCCTTTGTCTAAGAAAGGTGGCACCTATCTGAGCAACAACATGAACAGGCTCACCAGAAGGGAAACCATCAAGACCCAAAAATAGCAGAATCCTATAAATGAAAATAGGATGAATAAGCGCATGCCCTATGACAGAACTCCTATGAACCTCGTTCAAAGAACGAATGAACAGATGTGGGAAACTGATAGACGCACCAGAAACAAACGCATATAAAAACACATATCGCCCTAGAGGGATGGTGTGGAGATAAGAAATAGGCCACAAGGAATGACATGCTATCTTAAAGAAAAGATAGGCAGTCTCGGTAAGCTTAGCGGACGTAATCAGAGGATCAGATCCCCACTGGATAGACAACCCAGTGATGTATGACATGCCAACATCTAAGGGAAGAGACTCATTATAGGGATAGTTAGGCTCCCGAACAACCAGAACCCAAAGAGCCTCAGCCACTACCCGAGGGGTAATGATGAATTCAACACCTCGTATCCAACTCCTAACAAGGCTGTTGGAATCATTGACGTGGCAAGAGAGATTCGAGAAGAACTCTCTAATCAGGGCGGTCGGGGGTGGATGATCTATCTCTAAGAGAGGCAACCAACCTCTAGACTCAAAATTAGCCTTAATGGCTGGATTAATCTCATCTAAAATCACAGCACACTCAGCCCAAATCTTACGCTTACAATTCAAAGACTCAAAGGCCTCTCTGCTTTTATCATTCCTAAACACCTCACTCCTAGAGGGAGAGCTTGGCCCAATCGATCGAAACTTAGGCTCGATTGATCAAATCTCTGGCAGAATGTTTTTTTCTCCAGATTTCCAACTCAGCCTTAGTTGTTTAAAGCGTTTAGGGTTTTCTAATTTGTCCTAAATATAAAAGGAAAACCCTAACCACGTTTTAGTGTTGCTCATATTGTTGTTTGTGTAAATCTTTGGTGAGACCTAGAGTAGCTTTCCTTTACACAAACTTAGGGTTTTCAAGGAGGAGGTATTATCTACACCTTGATGATCAACTCGGTTGCTGCCATTGAATTTTAAAGAAAACACAAGTGGGTGTGCTTGTATCTGATGGTAAATCCAAGAAAGAAGGAGTTCGTGGATTCAGAACTTGCACGTGGTCCTGTCAGTAAGTTCTATTGGTTAGTAGCAATAAGAAGTCAAGTGTGAGGGCTTGTAAGTCTTATTGTATGAACTTCGATTCTTTCAAGATAGTAGATTCAAGTTTATCTTGAGGATAGCTAGGTTAAATCTTCCCCAGGTTTTTACTGGTTTGATTTCCTAGGTGATCATATCTTGTGTTATTTATCTTTTCGCTGCTTTGAATGATATGATCTTTGTGATTTTGATAACCTAGATTTGTTAAATTTGGACAAAGTAACAAGGCTAATTACCTAGGTTAAATCAATTGTGTTTTAAGGGGTCTAAAAACTATCAAGTGGTATCAGAGCAGGTTACTCTCTTGTTGTTGATCTTTTGATCACTGAGCTGATCCTTAACCCTTGTTGTTATAGATTTTTGGAAATTATTTTTACTTATTCATCAACTTGCTTACTTTGTGTATTTGTCACTTGTTGATTTTGTTAAATATTTCCTTGGACGTCTTGGTCTTATCATATGTGATAATAATTATTTGTGTTATGCTGCCTTAATCGCCTTAAAGGCACGTGATTCTTGTCTTTGGTATTTGGATAGTGGTTGTTCCAGGCATATGACAGGAAACAAAAGATTATTCAAGACCCTCTTTGAAGGAAAGATTGGACAGTCACTTTTGGAGATGGAAGCAAATCTGTAATCAGAGGCATTGGAACTGTGGACATCCCAGGGTTACCGGTCTTTGAAGATGTTTGGTATGTTGATGGACTGAAGGCAAATTTACTTAGCATCAGTCAGATTTGCGACAATGGACTGAATATTCTCTTCACTAAGTATGAATGTGAGATACTTGATGGAGGAGGTGACTGTATGTGTGTTGGTGTAAGGACAGCGGACAACTGTTATGGATTGACACCAAGCATAAGCAACAAGTGTTTTAGTGCAAAGATTGATCAAGTTGATTTGTGGCATCAACGGTTGGGGCATGCTAGTCATAAGCAGTTAGAAAATATTTCCAAATGTGATGCTGTTGTTGGTTTACCTAAGTTTGAGAAGATAGATAAGTACATATGTGGACCATGTCAGATAGGTAAACAGATAAAATCTAAACATCCGTCTGTAGTTAGTGTTCTAACTTCAATACCTTTGGAGTTACTGCACATTGATCTTATGGGTCCTGTTCGAGTTCAAAGTTTAGGAAGAAAGAAATATATTCTAGTGGTTGTGGATGACTTTACCAGATATACTTGGATTGTGCTTTTGAAAGATAAAGCTGAGGCTCCTAAGAAGATGATACATCTGTGTAAGAAATCGTAGGTTGAAAAAGATACTGTGATAGCGAGGATTAGAAGTGACCATAGAAGAGAATTTGAGAATACCAAGCTGGCTACCTTTTGCAATAAACAAGGCACACATCAAGAGTTCTCTTCACCCAAGACACCAAAACAAAATGGAATAGTTGAATGGAAAAATAGGGTTGTTCAGGAGATGGCACGTGTTATGCTACACAATAAAAAATTGCCAAAATCCTTCTGGGGAGAAGCAGTTAACATTGCTTGTCATACACTCAACCGGGTGTATTTCAGACCTGATTCCAAGAAGACTCCTTATGAACTCTGGAGAGGAAAGAAGCCGGTCGTTAAGTATTTCAGGACATTTGATAGTGATTGTTACATTCTACGTGATAGAGAGAACCTAGAAAAATTTGATGCAAAGAGTGACAAGGGATATTTTCTAGGGTACTCTTCTACTAGTAGAGCATATAGAGTGTATAATCTGAGAACCAAAACTGTCATGGAATCGTCAAATGTTGTGATCAATGATGAAGTATGTCCAAAAGCACATTCAGAAAGTACTGCTCCGATTCAAGATAAGCCAGTGAAGGTTAATGACTCACTTCTTGTTAATTATGTTAGGAAACATAGTGATGAGGAGTTAATGGTGTTGAATGATGCAATTTCTATGCCATCAAGTCCTAAACCATCCACTCCGGTTCATGAGACTCAACAGGCTCAATATGAGTTTAGTCCTTCATCAGAACAGAAAGGTACATGCACATCTCTAGTTAAAGGTCCTTCCTCTAGAGTAAGGCATAATCATCCATCCTCAAATATATTGGGAAGTCTGAATGATAACATGAGATTAAGGTCAAAAGCCTTAAGTGTAATTACACACTTATGCTATCTATCCCAATTTGAACCGAAAAAGGTAGATGAGGCACTTCAAGATGCTGATTGGGTAAACTTTATGCATGAAGAACTTCATCAATTTGTTTGGAATGATGTGTGGGTATTAGTTCCTAGACCAAAGGGTGTAAATGTAATTGGAACTAAATAGATCTTTAAGAACAAGTTAGATGAACATGACACTGTTATCAGAAATAAATCAAGACTTGTTGCTCAAGACTACACACAAGTGGAAGGGATTGACTTTGATGAGACCTTTGCACCGGTAGCAAGATTGGAATCCATTAGGATATTGTTGACTATAGCTAGTCATCTGAACTTTAAGCTATATCAAATGGATTTCAAAATTGCGTTCTTGAATGGAATGCTGTAAGAAGAAGTATATGTTGAACAATCAAAAGGCTTTGTTGATCCTTACAGATCGGATGATGTTTATAAATTGAAGAGAGTTCTGTATGGTTTGAAACAAGCTCCACAGGCTTGGTATGATAGATTGACTGCATATCTCACTGAGCATGGCTTTAAAAGGGGATTTGCAGACACTACTCTGTTCATAAGAAAGGATAAGAATAGTTTTGCTGTAGCTCAAATTTATGTTGATGATATTATTTTTTGTGCTACTAATGACTCTCTTGCTCATTCTTTTGCAAATGAAATGAAGGCGATGTTTGAAATGAGTATGGTTAGTGAACTAACTTATTTCTCGGGATTACAGGAGAAGCAAACGGACTCAAGGATCTACATCAACCAAGCAAAATATGCAAGGAATCTAGTCAAGAGCTTTGGACTGGACAATGCTGCACATGCTAGAACACCAATGGCCGCCAATGCAAAATTAACAAATGATCCGTCAGGTAAGTCCGCTGATGTTACATTATCCAGAAGTATGAATGGATGCCTTTTATATTTGACTACTAGTCGGCCTGATATTGCTTTTAGTTTTGGTGTTTATTCTAGATTTCAATCTAATCCTAAAGTTTTACACTTAAATGCTGTCAAAAGAATAATTAAATATGTTGGTGGAACTTGTGATTATGGATTATTTTATAGTAATTAGTCTAATCTGTCTCTTGCTGGTTTCTCTGATTCTGATTGGGCTGGTAATACTGATGATAGAAAAAGCACCACTGGTGGGTGTTTTTATGTTGGAGCTAATCTCGTTGCTTGAATGAGTAAAAAGCAAAATTCTGTGTCCTGGTCTACTGCCGAGGCAGAATATATTGATGCTGGAATTTGTTGCTCACAACTTCTTTGGATGAAATAGTTTTTAACTGATTATGGGATATCCTAATATACCATGGTTGTTTACTGTGATAACTCTAGTGCTATTGACATATCTAAGAACCCTGTTCAACATTCTAAGACTAAGTACATAGAGATTAGGTATCACTTCATTAGGGATCTTGTTGAAAGAAAGATTGTGTGTCTTGAGTATATTTCTACTGAATGCCAGAATG
Organism: Quercus lobata; assembly: GCF_001633185.2. NCBI lineage: Eukaryota > Viridiplantae > Streptophyta > Magnoliopsida > Fagales > Fagaceae > Quercus > Quercus lobata. The sequence goes on along the minus strand of NC_044915.1, from coordinate 30,459,609 downwards.
CAGACATTTTCACCAAACCTCTTGATAGAAGTAAGTTTGAGACACTTCGTTAAGTAATTGGTGTGATTCTGTGTCCCTGATTTGTCTTGGCCTTCTTGGTTCTTGTGCTTCATTGCTTTACTCTTTATGACCATCGTTCTTTGGTTTTGTTTTTTGTTTTTCTTTTCGTTTGTTTTCTAGTATTTGCATTGCATAACATTCATGCATTTCATTCTATTTTTTTTAAATAAATAAAAAAAAGGAGAAAAAGGAAGCAAATTGTGTTTTGTACTATTCTTCTTGGTTTTTGTGAACAAGGTTGGTCAATTTATTTTCACATAACATGTCTTTTGTATCTTGTTTAGGTTTGATGAGCTTACTTGTTACACTTTACTAGTTGAAACTTTGTAGTGCATGTTGTGTGGGAAAAATGTTTACGGTTTTTGATTACTATGTCTTGATCTTGAAGTCACATGTTTTTGACTGTCGGACTTGAACTTTTAGAGAAAGGCATAAATAACTATCTCACCATTGTTTACTAGCCAATCTTGAACACCTTAGTGCATATCATAAGATTTTGTGCTCGAAAAAGTATAGCACATGCACAAAAAGAACATAATGTGAAGCCTTGGTTTAAATTGCTTAATACGTAAAATTGGTGTGTTGTATTAGGCTTGATGCCAAAATCACTTGACTTAAAAGTTGGTGTATATACTATGAGGCATAAATTCAAGAAACTTACATGATTGCAAGCTTATGATCTAGGAGATGTGAGAGTTATATGATGTAACTCTTTAGGTGATAGTCTTTTTTAAATTCTTTGTGATTGATTGCTATTCACATATCACTTCACATATATCTCAAGTTTTTACTAGTTGCACACACTACACAAGTTACTCTTTGCTAAACATTGTACATGTTCTTGTGTGTGTTTATGGTCTGACCAACCAAGTTTTGCAATACCTTGAATTTTGTGCAAAATTAACTTGCTGATTGAAAATTTATGGAGAATACAAGAAATTTTAATTTTGGGAATTTTGGGCTTAAATTCTTGTTTTTGAAAATCACATCATCACATACTCATGCATTTTGTTCTTCAATTTCAATGTTTTGATTTGTTTCTAAATGTTTTTTTTCAAAAACTGTGTTTTTCCTCAAAATTAGTGAGCCTCTGCTAGTTTCGATTGATCCATTCTATTTTTCGATTAATCAAATTTTTTTTAAAAATGTTTTAGTGAGTCTCTGTCTGTTTCGATCGATTGAAACTGATTTTCGATCAATCGAAATTTTTTAAAATTGTTTTTAACGAGTCTCTGTCTGTTTTGATCGATCGAAGCTGTTTTTCAATCAATCAAAACTCGTGAATCAGGTTTTTTAAAAACTCAGATTTGACTGTTTCAAACTACTTTTTCAAAACTTTTTCAGACTTTCCTCTCTCTCTCTCTCTCTCTCTCTCTCTCTCTCCGACTTGGGAAGGCTCCACTGAGATTTTTATTTATTTTTTTATTTTTTTATATCATTTTCGGCCAATCTTTTTGCAAGGTTTTTCTCTCCCAAGGCCTGTAAGACCTTTATACCCTTTCTTTTTCATTTATTTTCATGTTTTCATGCATAAACTCATGCATTTTTTTGGGATTTTCGGAACTTTTCAAAATTGGGATTGTTGTTGAATCAATCCTCCTTTTCTGAAATTGATAATTGGGTTTTGTTCCTATATTGTTATATTCATGATATATATTGGTTAATTTGATCAATTTGGGGCTTTGTGAAAAATTGAAAATTCTAAGGCTTGTAATTAACCCGAATTGGGGATTTTGTTCAAATTTGGCTAAATTGATGAAATTGGCTTGTTAATTTGATGTAATTGGTCATTATTTTTGGAAATCTATCTTGTATGATGATCAATTAGTCAATATCTTTCAAATCAATCAAGTGGTTTTCCAAAATTTCGGGGTTTTTGTATTAGAAACTTTATGCTCAAGCCAATTTTGTGAATTTGAACTTATTTGAACTTAATTGCAGTGCATTAGGACATGTATCATGCCATTTAAACTGTTCATGCATCATATAGTTTTTGTTCTATATTTTTCTTGTGCTAACTTACATTCTGTCCTTCGTGTTTTTTTTGTTTTGTTCCTTTGCTTTGTGTTTTGGTTCTTATCCTGGCACCATGCCTAGGAAAAATAGAGCCCATAAGACCCCTTCCACTCCCTCTGAGTCTCCCTCTAGGAGTGAGGTGTTTAGGAATGATAAAAGCAGAGAGGCCTTTGAGACTTTGAATTGTAAGCGTAAGATTTAGGCTGAGTGTGCTGTGATTTTAGATGAGATTGATCCGGTTATTAGGGCTAACTTTGACTCTAGAGGTTGGTTGCCTCTCTTAGAGATAGATCATCCACCCCCGACCGCCCTGATTAGAGAGTTCTTCTCGAATCTCTCTTGCCATGTCTATGATTCCAACACCCTTGTTAGGAGTTGGATATGAGGTGTTGAGTTCACCATTACCCCTCGGGTAGTGGCTGAGGCTCTTAGGGTTCTAGTTGTTCGGGAGCCTGACTATTCCTATGATGAGTCTCTTCCCTTAGATGTTGTCATGTCATACATCACTGGGTCATCTATCCAGTGGGGTTCTGATATTCGGATCACGTCCGCTGAGCTTACTGAGACTGCCTATCTTTTCTTTAAGAATGTGTGTCATTCGTTGTGGCCTATTTCTCATCTCCACACCATCCCTCTAGAGCGATGTGTGTTTTTGTATGCGTTCGTTTCTGGTGCGTCTATCATTTTCCCACATCTGTTCCTTCGTTCTTTGAACGAAGTTCATAGGAGTTCCGCCATAGGGCATGCGCTTATTCATCCTATTTTCATTCATAGGATTCTGCTGTTTTTGGGTCTAGATGGTTTCCCTTCTGGTGAGCCTGTTCATGTTGTTGCTCAGATAGGTGCCACCTTTCTTAGACAGAGGGCTGCTCACTTGAGAGTTGCTCCTTCGCGTCTTAGAGGTGTGTCATTTGGTGCTATTCCCCCTCCTCCCTTTTTAACAGGTGCTGATGCTGCTGAGACGTCTGGCGTTGTTGCTGCTGATGCTGATGTTCCTTTACTGACTACTTTGGATGATTCAGACATTCGACGTATATTGGATCATGTCTTGACCGTCCAGGCAGCTCATGGACAGATTTTGGTGGATGTGTTCGATGAGATTCGTGCCTTGCGTGTGGAGTTGGCACAGTTTAGACGTTCTTCCACATCACCTCTCTTTTGATGATGGATTTTGTTTGCCCTTTGGCATTTCGTCACAAAATGGGGGAGTACATTGTAGAGTTTTTGTTTTCAGGGGGAAAATATTTTGTTAGTTGGAGCTTGTGGAGTTTAGATTGTATCTAGGTGCTTCACATTGTATTTTATCTTTTTAGCTCTTGCTATGTTTTTGATGGGATATTCATGTTAGGGGGAGTGTTATTTTTTATTACCTTATATGTTTCTTGTTTTCAATTGTTTATTGATTTATTTTTATGAGTTTTTCATTGATATATGTCTTTATTATGTGTTGTTTAAAATCAAGAATTTACTTTATTTATTGGTATTTTTTCCACACATGCGGTTATGCATTTTGTTTAGTGTTTCAGGAAATATACAGGTTGATTCAATTGAGCTGCTGTCTACACTTGCAACTGATGGATAGTAGTTAGGATTGAATTTGTTTTATGAGCATTATTTGTGTAATGAGCTTTTATTTTGTAAACTTTGAGCTTCTAGTTGTGTTTTGTCACGGATTGCCAAAGGGGAAGTTTGTTAGGTTCTAAATGAAAGTTCAAATATGTGTATAAACACCCTTGAATGTTTAGACCCCCAATTTACAAATTAACCAATTCAAACTTTATGTCAAACAACAAGTGTGCAGAAAATGAACATAAGTTATAATATAGAATTGGAAAAAATATTTAAGCCAAATTAAAATCACAACCCACAGCAGATAATAAAAGGTAAAGATAAAAGGGAAGGAAGATGCAAACACAAAGACAACACGCGATGTGTTATCGAAGAGGAAATTGAAGCCCTTGACGTAAAACCTCTCCGCTGCCCTCCAAGCGGTAAACAATCCACTAGAAATTGTAGTTGGGATACATGGACATCAATAGACCCTCCAAACCTAATCTATCCAGTGCACCTAAGCCCTCCAAGCTTCTTGCTCCAACGAGGTTGCGCCGAACCTTTTTCTTTTTTAGCTTCCCGGATTCCGCTACTAGACTGTAGCATCAACCAATGTAGATTGATTCCTTCCTAACTGCTTTCCAGAACACCAAACAGCCCTCTCACAGTGGTGAATATGGTGAGAACAAGGTTTTGGTAAAATGCCTCTCAAGGATTTGACAATGGAGAGGAAGAGAGTTGAGAAATTTGAAGAGATTCTAATGTATAGATTGTAGGTGAATCAATCTTGTTTTTCTCTAGGGTTTCTCTCTCAAAATTTTCTCTGGAAGCTCTTTTTCATTTGTGGGTATAAGGGATATTTATACTGAGGTGAGAGGAGAATGTGAAACGTCAGGTTTTGCAAAACAGGGGTGGCTCGCGGCTTTGCCTCACGACTTGACTGAGTCGCGAGATCCAGTCGCGAAATAACCGTATGGCTAGTTGTACTGTTTTGTCCTGTAGTGCTCCAGCTTGCATGACCATTCACCTTCTGGCATGCTTGGCATGTGTGGTGCATCTGGCGGCTTGCAGCTGCAAGTCACCCACGAGATCAAGCCACGAGTCTCTGTTTTCTTGCACACTCTTGAGCAATCAACACTTTATCTCACTCACTACCCTTACAACAAACCCACCTAAATACAGGGTTACGAAATGCTGAAATACAAGCAAATTTGGCATGGAATAAAGCCAATAAGATGGTTGATTAAATTCAACCTTACAATCTCCCCCTTTGGCTATTCCGTGACAAAACCCTAAAATAGACTCTAGACTTAACATGTGAGTTGGGAACAGTTGAGCAAAACTCACTCACACCTAACTCTAGAAGCTGTGAAGCACTTGAATCATAAGAACATGAAACTCCTGAAATACAACAATACACCATGATCATTGTATGCAGAAAAGTATGAAATGCATATGAAACAGGCTTAAGGTGATCAAGCAAAGATGAAGTGAAGTATCAAATCATAGCTTGATCAACCAAGTAATCACCACAAGGTAGTGATCATAGTGTTTATTCACACTTGGAATGAACACTTGAATATACAAGTTAACAAGAACAAAGCAAGTTACTTGTATGCCTAACACTTAACCAATGCATAATATACTAAGTATATGCATCTAGGAACAATCCTATAAGGGCACAAGAGTGACAGTACTTAAAACAAAATGCAAGACATTTAGATAGAAGTACTGATTTAAACAAAGCATAAAAGGCTGCATAAAGCATCGTACAAACCATAAAGCCTACAAATATGCATAAAATATAACCCTAAAGGCTTACATAAGCATCATGGGTACAAAACATAATATATACTGAATAACATCAACAATATATATAAAGAGTAAACCAAGTTTATAAGATAAGAGTTAGAAACAAAAATACACCAAAACCATAGTGTATCAAACCCATAAAAACACTAAATACCCAAAAACATAAACACAGATAAACAATGTCTGATATTGACTGCTCCCCCTCAACATATTACTCCCCCTTAAGAGCTGCTTTTTTGCTTCTCATCAACAAAAATCTCCCCCTTTTTGACCAGAATGGCCAAAGGGTCACTGTCCATGTTGGGTGGTGAAGCTGTCAAGTTTTGCAGACAAAATATCAATCTGGTCCTGCATGGCTGCCATCCTCTCAGAGTGCTCGGTCTGGACTCTTCTGATTCCATCAAGTCATTCCAGAATGACTTGAAATGCATCTAGAGGTGTATCTGAAGAAGTTGATGCTCTAGTCCTTTTGCCACTCCTTCTGGTTGATGCATGCCCTCTGCCTCTTCCTCAGTCTCCATTGGGACACCCTTTCTTTCATCACCTTCATCTTTTTCACCTGGAAGCCGAACACTTATCCTTTTGAAGATTAGTTTGTTAATTGTAGAAGGTGTGGACATAGGACTGATGTCTCGAGAGATTGGAACACCATTCTTTCTAAAGATCCTCATGAGCAGACTAGGGAAGATCAGTTTTGGCCTAAAAGTGGTTCTAGTTTCATCCACAATAGTGTCATATATGTGGGAACTGATGTCAATGAATGTCTTTTCTTTGAGGTCCATCAAAAAAATTGCTCTTGCACAGTTGATTGTAGTTAACTTCCTTATGGGATATAGGTTAAACATCATGATTATAGTGAGACACCTCATGTCCACTGGAAAAGCTATGGTATTCAGACATTTCCCTTCTCTCTGTCCACCTATCCTCTGTTGAACAGTTTCAATAGACAGAATTCTATCTTTGTAATTGACAAACTCCTGATCTTCTAATCCTTCAACACCTAGCACATCATCAATGTCATGTGCATCCAAAGTGAACTCTTTACCTCTAACCTAGCAGCTTAGATCATCCTCCTTTATCACAGCATTAGAATAAAACTCCCTAATCAGGGGTTCACACACAACTGGGAGATCATATAGAAGCTTTTCCCATCCTCTCCCTTCAAAACAGTTGGGGATAAAAGTGCCTCTCAAATCCTCCAAATCCATAAACCTTTCTTGAATAATTCCTGCCTTTAAGAAGAAGTCCTTGTATCTCTCAAAGTGGGAAACAGACTTGAACAGGTTAGGGTCTATTTTCATTCTTTTATCTGCTTTCTTTGCAGGTGTTTTCTTCTTTGGGGATGAAGGAGCCATCTGTGAACAATCAGAAAAGGCTACAACAACATAGTACAATACATGTGTAGAACAAATCAGTACTTTGTTAGAAACAAGGACAAAAATGCAACCACACAGATGAACTAAAACAATTAAACCTCATGCTACTTAAATCAACCACACAGATGAACAAGTCTAAAAGTGGGTACACAAGAACAACTGGTATAATGCAGGAGAGTATTAAAGCAACAGAGATTGAAAACATCCAAAAGACAAATATATGTCAATGAGACATACAAATTGATGAGTATGACATGACTCAAAGAAAGAAAAAAAATGCACACAATAGATGGACATGCACATATTTAGCACAGTAAAACTCACAGCCAAAACAGGAACATTTTGAACCAACACATCAACATAAGATCCGACAAGATGAGTAACCAACAAATAACAAACCCTAGCTAAGCACATGATGAAGAACAAAACCAACAACCTAATTAAGGTCAAACTAAATCAATAGCTTCCACAAGCTAAACATGGACAAAGAATAGCCGAAACAAAAACCCATCTTAAAAACATAAACAAATGTGAATAATCAAGAGGGAAAAACACAAAATCAAGTAAAATAGAGTTCAAGAAAGAAAACCCATACCTGTTACTTGAAGATTTTGAGCTGAAAGGAAGCAACAATGGAGTTTGAAAATGGTTACACAGAGCGTTTGGGAAGGAGACAGTTGAGAGAGAAGATGAATAGTCACAAAAAGTTCGAGGGAAAACTGAAAAAGATTTAAAAACTGCCCCTATTTTTGCCAAACACGTGTTTTTCGCTACTGAAGTGAGTCGCCAACAAGTCACCAGGTCAAGCCGCCAAAACACTCAAAGACAAATTTGTGAAAAAATTTTCTAAGTGTTTTTCGTGACTGGAAGGTCTATTCGCGAGGGAGTCACAAGCTGAGCCACGAAAATTTCTGTGTAACCCTCGTGACTGGACCTTCTACTCGCAAACAAGTCGTCAAAAATGACCCGCGAACTCGCGACTGAGGCTCGCGACTTGACTTACCTGCGACTAGTTGCCAAAATAGGGCAAAAGAGATTTTTGAAATTTTTCAGTTTTAAAGAACAAAATACTTTCCAAAAACACCTAAAACACTCAAAATTTTTTTTGTGCTTGAATCAACAAAGATTGAGCATGTGAAAACACATTTCATCAAGTACAATCACACAAATGAATATGGCAATTATTGAACATAGACTTGTGTGTTGTATGTGGATATCAACAAATGAGATAATCCTTAGTCTAATGTGAAACTTCAATGATCAATTCAACCAAGGCATACACAATTAGCACTAGATCATGTGACCCATCTCAATTATAGAAATATGCATATATGACCTCCCATAAGACTTGATAACATAAATTGGAGCTTTACATTTGACTCCTCTTTCAATCATACCATCTGATCTTTTTGAGACAATCACCTCTCATTGTGAGAGTGATGTTTGATATTAGACTTTGATGAGATAGCCTTTGGCTTTTTTGAATAAACATTCACTTTAATCTTTGGTCGCTTTCCCTTTTTCCTAGTCGAATACTAGTATGTGCGACAGGCTTTTACAGCTCAATATCTCTTTTCATTTGGAGATTTGCATTTGGTGAGCTCTTTTTAGCAAAAACAAAAACAAATAGTAGGAAGATATATAAACACAAGTCTATACATGTCTCAAGATCATCATAACCATTCACTTATCATTTAGAACAATCACATAGATTTCAAGATTTCTCCCACAATGATAAGAGTGCAAAGAAACAAGCTATGCTCGAAAATGTATAAAACCATTAGCTCAAAGGTTCAAGGCAAAACAAGTTATGAGACAAAACTCAACTATGTCAATCAAACTTTTTGATTTTCTAATTTTTATGTGATTTTTGGATTTTTGACACAAGAAGAAAAAGATAGATCAAAAACAAAAAGAAAACCAAAAGTATGCACAAATAGACAAACAAACAACCATCAACATAAACAACAAGCAAACAATCAAATATCGTCACAAAGCATAGGAAGTATTAATGCATGGACATGTTGTAATGCTTATGCATGAGTACCCTTTTTCACCCACACGTTACTTGCGTTTGGGGTGATTTCCTTATAGGATTAGGTACGGGAGTTATGGCTTTCAAACCTTCGTATGAAGCTTTCCAAGCAGTTGGTGAATGCACCAATCATCTTCATCACGTTCATCATTCTGAGATCACCATTTTGATCTCTCGATGGTTCACCTGCCCAATTTCTTCTATCATTTCTAGGTCCTCGTGACCTTTGAGGAGTTGCATTATTCTTTGCTTTCAGCTTTTGGCAATTTGGTCGAGTATGCCCTTGAAGTCCGCAATGATGACACACATATTTGATTTAGGACCTCTTTGTGGTCATGGACGAGACTTGGCTTGGGATTCAGACTTGCCCATAGATTGATAACATGAATTCAACAACCGTTCGTTCTCCACATTTCTCTTCTCCTCTATCTTGGGCTTCTTAGTAGTAGGACCAACATTAGCTGATTCTTTGGCCTTTATAAACTTTACTTCTTTAGTGACATTTCTAGATGAGCTACTTTCTCTGGTATATCCCAATTCGGATTTGTTTGAAAAGCTCTTTTGAAATGAAATAACATCATCTAGCTTCTTGGTGGTGACCCTCTCTATTTTAGCATTTGCTTGCACAACTTCTTATTCAAGAAATCTCACTTTTGTGTAAACTTCTGACAGCTCACCATTCAGTGTTTCTATCTCACATTTGGCCTCTTTATATCAGATTAGGAGACTCTTATAGTCCTCCTCTGCCTTCTTTATTTTTCTCACAGCTGTCTTGGCCACCTTTATGTACTCACCCGACTTCTCCAGGAGTGAGTTATAATTCTCTTGAAGATTGGCCATGCTTTCATTTTCTTCAGCATCTGATTCTTCAGCAACTCCCAGTGATTCTTCATCACTATGTTCTCCAAGGTCTTGTACAAGCAGATTTAACTCGTCTAAAGACTCAACATGGGCAATAGTCATAAAAGCTGAATAGTTCCCCTCTCCATCACAGGTTTCTTCAGATTCTGAGTCGGATGAATTTGAGTCACTCAATGTCGTGGCATATACTTTGTCTTTCGATTTCAAATAATTCGGACATTCTCTCTTAAAGTGTCCATGCCCGTTACATTCGAAACAAGTGACTCCTTGTGTAGATTGAGATTCTTTTCCATCTTTCTTTTTGAATTCCATTTTTTCCTTTCCTGAACTTTGGAATTTTCCTTTATCACCAAATTTGCCATTATTTTTGAATTTCAAGAATTTTCGAAAATTTTTTACAAGGTATGCAACATCTTTGTCAACCACATCTTCTCCCAATGATTCATGGTCTTCCACCTTCTCATTAATGGTCTTAAGAGCAAGAGATTTACTCTTCCGTTGATTGGGTAGCGACATCTCATAAGTCTGAAGAGAGCCAACCAGCTCTTGGACTTTGATGTCATCAAGGTCCTTGCTCTCTTTAATCGCTGTCACTTTAGCACGAAAACTTTCCGGCAATGATCGAAGGATCTTTCTTACAATTTTAGAATCCTCCGTTTCTCTCCCAAATTTAACTTGCTTACAATCACCTCACTTAGCTTGCTATAGAAAGAGTCAAAGGACTCATCCTCACTCATTTTTAACTCCTCAAACCGAGTGGTTAGCATCTGCAGCTTGGTGTCTTTTACTTTCTTTGTGCCTTCGTAAGTGGTCTCCAATATCTCCCATGCTTCTTTAGTAATGGTAATGTGAGAAATCCTGTGAAATTCATCTGGAGACACACCACAGAAAATAGTATTGAGTGCTTTACTGTTAGCATTAGATGCAGCGAGTGCTGCCTTATCTCATGTGGATTTGGCTTCCTTAGTTCTGGTCCAACCTATCTCAACAGCATCCCAAACAGATTCATCAATGGAACACAGAAAAGCTCTTATGTGAACCTTCCAAAAAGCACAATTACTATCATCAAAATATGGAGGTGCATTTAGGGATTGAGACTGATCCATCTCAAAAGGGAGTTAAAGATCACACAATGGTAATGAAACCATTAGAAGTGTACCCGCTTTGATACCAATTGAAAGTTCAAATATATGTATAAACACCCTTGAACGTTGAGACCCCTAATTTACAAATTAACTAATTCAAACTTTATGTCAAACAACAAGTGTGCGGAAAATGAACATAAGTTATAATATAGAATTGGAAAAAATATCTAAGTCAAATTAAAATCACAACCCACAGCAAATAATAAAAGGCAAAGATAAAAGAGAAGGAAGATGCAAACACAAAGACAACACGCGATATGTTATCAAAAAGGAAACTGAAGCCCTCGGTGTAAAACCTCTTCGCCGCCCTCCAAGCTGTAAACAATCTACTAAAAAATGTAGTTGGGATACATGGACAGCAATAGACCCTCCAAGCCTAATCTTCCCAGTACACCTAAACCTTCCAAGCTTCTTGCTCCAACGAGGTTGCGCCAAACCTTTTTCTTTTCTAGCTTCCCAGATTCCTCTATTAGACTGTAGCATTAACCAATGTAGATTAGTTCCTTCCTAATTGCTTCCCAGGACACCAAACAACCCTCTCACAGTGATGAATATGGTGAGAACAAGGTTTTGGTAAAATACCTCTCAAGGATTTGACAATGGAGAGGAAGAGAGTTGAGGAATTTGAAGAGACTCTAATGTATAGATTGTAGGTGAATCAATCTTGTTTTTTTCTAGGGTTTTTCTCTCAAAATTCTCTCTGAAAGCTCTCTTTCATTTGTGGGTATAAGGGGTATTTATACTGAGGTGAGAGGAGAATGTGAAACGTCAGGTTTTACAAAATAGGGTTGGCTCATGGCTTGGCCTCGCGACTTGACTGAGTCGCAAGATCCAGTCGCGAGATAACCGTATGGTTAGTTGTACTGTTTTGTCTTGTAGTGCTCCAGCTTGCATGACTATTCACATTCTGGCATGCTTGGCATGTGTGGTGCACTTGGCGGCTTGCAGCCGCGAGTCACCCGCGAGATCAAGCCGCGAGTCTCTATTTTCTTGCACATTTTTGAGCAATCAACACTTTATCTCACTCACTACCCTTATAACAAACCAACCTAAATACAAGGTTACTAAATGTTGAAATATAAGCAAATTTGACACGGAATAAAGCCAATAAGATGGTTGATTGAATTCAACCTTACATTAAAGACTTAGGTATTTATGTATTTAAAACTTTAATGTGTATTGTTAGCAAACCATGATCAAAATAATGTGTTTAAAAGTGTTTTTATCTTGCTCAAAGTTGTATATTTTATGTAAAGTTGGAATCGAGCTAATGTAGAAAGTATTGTGCATTTCGTCCTGGCTCGATCGATCGAATCTGGGACAGAATGTTTTTTTCTGCAGATTTCCAACTCAGCCCTAGTTGTTTAAAACGTTTAGGGTTTTCTAGTTTGTTCTAAGTATAAAAGGTAAACTCTAGCTACGTTTTAGTGTTGCTCATATTGCTGTTTGTGTAAATCTCTTGTGAGATCTAGAGGAGCTTTCCTTTACACAAACTTAGATTTTTCAAGGAGGAGATATTATCTACACCTTGATGATCAACTCGGCTGCTGCCATTGAAGTTTAAAGAAAATACAAGTGGGTGTGCTTGTATCTAGCAACAGATAAATCAAGTTCCAAAGATTTAACTTTATTAAGCAAAAGCATATTCTCAATTTTCACATTGTTCAAAAGTTCATTAGCATCAAACAGTTTTACAAGCAAATTCTTTTTATCAAGCTCAAGAGATTCAATTTTCTTTAGGCCAAGTTCAACATTAATAGCATCCTTTGCAGCAATTTTGCAAAGTTTATTATAGGCCTTTTGAAGATCTGCATCTTCAAAGAGTTCCCCATCAGAAGGGTTCTTTTCAACAGATATGCTCTCATTGACTATAGCAGTAGCAGTGAAAGTAATGAAGTTTCCATCCTCGTCACAATCAGACTCATTATCAGAAACTTCATCATTATTAAGGGTTACAGCCATAACCTTACCCTTAGACTTCAAATAGGTAGGACATTCAGATTTCATGTGACCATACCATTGACATCCAAAACACTGAGAACCCAAAGAATTATTAGAAGATTAACCTACTTTTTCTCTAGGTTTATCATTATTGTTAACCTTAGTGGGATCATGCTTCCTAAAATTTCTAGGTTTAGCAATGTTTGTGCCTCTTGCCTTTCTGTTACTATTCCTGAGAAAGTTTCTAAAGTTCTTGGCAAGGTAAGCAATCTCTGTAGCAGAGAGCTCATCATCAAATCCACCACCTTCAACATCATCAACTGACTTAAAAGCCATTGATTTGGATTTTGTAGTTTTGGGTAGATCTAACTCATAAGATTGAAGGGATCTTACAAGTTCATCAACAGGGATGACATCCTTGCTTTCAGTAATGGCAGTCACCTTGGGTCTAAAGTTTTCAGTTAAAGATCTAAGAATCTTCCTAATAATTTTAGGTTGATCATAGATTTCACCCAAGTTAAAAGAAGAATTAACAATATCATTCAATTTAGCATAAAATTCATCAAAAGATTCATCATCAGACATCCTAATGCTTTCAAATTTAGAAGTCAATTGCTGTAATTTATTGATTTTAACAGCCTTTGTGCCTTCATGCACAGTCTAGAGGATATTCCAAGCAGTATGAGTAATCTCAACATTAGAGATTCTCTTAAATTCCTCCATAAAAACAGCGGTAACGATAGCATTCATAGCCTTGCTATTGAACGCAACTGCTACTTTTTGAAAAGTTTCCCACTCACTAACAGGAGTAGTGGGCTTCTCCCATCCGTATTCAACGGAGTTCCAGACTCTCTCATCAATATCCACGAACATTTTCTTTCTTGGATCCACAGACTTCTTCTTTCTTGGATTCACCACCATATACAAGCACACCCGCTTCTTTAAGTTTCGATGGCAGCAACCGAGTTGATCACCAAGGTGTAAATAATATCTCCTCCTTGAAAACCCTATGTTTGTGTAAAGGAAAACTCCTCTAGATCTCACAAGAGATTTATACAAACAGCAATATGAGCAACACTAAAACGTGGCTAGGGTTTGTCTTTTATACTTAGGACAAATTAGAAAACCCTAAACATTTTAAAAAACTAGGGCTGAGTTGGAAATCTGTAGAAAAAAACATTCTGCCCGAGATTCGAACGATCGAGCCTAAGTTTCGATCGATCAAGCCAGGCTGAAATACACAATACTTTCTGCATTAGCTCGATTCCAACTTTACATAAAATATACAACTTTGAGCAAGACTAAAACACTTCTAAACACATTGTTTTGATCATGGTTTGCTAACAATACACATTAGAGTTTTAAATCCATAAATACCTAAGTCTTTAGAACCAAACATCTTACTTTTTTTTTTTCTATGATTATTTATTGGCTACTAATTATGTTGTTTTCAAAGTGGTTCCGTTGTTGAAGAAAATGGAACAATCACCGCCTATTGTTGTGATGGTACAAAGACAAAACAACTTTTAATCTTCACTCCTTTTTTTGGCCTATATTACAGATATCCACTTTTGGTTTAGCATGTGGAGAGAGACACCAAAGAGGCAGAGGTTTGGAAGGCCTATAGAAATATTTTTTTGCCTTATGCCGCCACCTATGCAGGCTATGCTTTTAATAGTTTTACACTTTTACTCCTACATCCTAACATTTTCTTTTATTATACAAACTAACCTCAATTCACAAGGAAATGCTTGAAATCATTATTTCCTTTTTTGTTTTCTAGATTGTTGGGTAACTCTTTGTTTGTTTTGTTTTTGTTTTTGTTTCTTTTTTTAAAAGTTGAAATGGATATCTATTGTGTTACCAATTTGTTAATGTAGCAGCTAAGAATTTGACTTAGTTTGCAATTCATCAAAGTTAATGTTGCAGCTCTAGAGCAATTTCCATTGTTATATTTCAAATAAATATATTATTGCTGATGGGAATGACGAGAGCACATTACCTTGAAGAGGTCAACACTAGTGACGAGGTCACCCTTGACGACAAACGAGCCATCACCGACGAGGAAAAGAAAGTCATTCAATGGCGCCAGCAAATAACTTGGGCGGTTACAAAGCCAGCAAAACAGTTCGTTGGAGCCTAGTAAAAGCCCCATAATTGGGCTGAAGGCGTTACAAAAGAGAGGTATTAACACCCCAACGGCTAGCAGTAAGCTCACATATATAAAGTCCTCACATTGGCAGCATAAGGTACATAGATACTGAGACTCTAAGAAAATACCGACTACTTTCTAGTTCTGTGAATTGCTTTATTATTCTAACTTTGGCATCGGAGGTGTTGTGGCAGGCACCACATCGGTGACCCTTTTTTTTTCTTGAAGATAACCATGTGCTGATGGGGAGTTCCATCTGCCTACTACAACTGACAAGTTTGCACCTCATCAGTTTGGCGTCGTCTGTGGGAAGCGACATTCTCAAATTCATATTTGAAAACGTAGTTTTCGTCAACCCTCTACATTCAGATGGAATCCAACCCAGATTCAGTAGCCTTGGCCCAGCAAGTCCAGGCCCTTGCAGCCACCATTGAAGAACTCACCAAACAGAACCAGGAAATGAAGCTATGGCTCCAGTAGGTTCAACAGGAAGAGAACCGGTCCAAGGGTAACCTAGAGGAAGAAGGGGATAGTCAACGGAGAGGAACCCCTCATAGAACAACTACTCCGGACGAGCAGAACTCGGACCTTATTCGAGAAATAAGGAAGGAAATGGACGAGCTGAGGAGCGCCATTAAGGAGAAGACGGACCGAAGCATAGACAAAATGGTAAGGGCTACGGATTCACCCTTCATCGCCGCGGTGCTCGAATGCCCTGTGCCGTCAAAGTTTCGCTTACCTCAGCTTGAACCATTTGACGGACTAAAAGACCCCCAGGATCTCCTTAATACCTTCAAGACGACTCTGGGACTTCATCAACCACTTGACGAGATACTATGCCATTCCTTCCCAACGACTCTCAAAGGAGCTGCAAGAGAATGGTTTACTAAGTTGCCAAACTCGTCCATAGACAACTTCGATCAGCTGAGTAGTGCCCTCTTGCGCCACTTAATAGGGGGGCAACGCCCAAGGAGGCCAGTAGACTACTTACTCACCATAAGACAGGGAGAGAAGGAAACTCTGAGATCATATGTCAAACGATTCACCCGGGAAACTCTGGAGGTAGACGAAGCTGATGACAAGGTGCAGCTGACGACCTTCAAAGCAGGGTTGAGGTCCAGAGGCCTTGTGGCCTCTCTCGCAAAGAACCCCCCAAAGACGATGGCGGAGATGCTCTTGAAGGCACAAAAGTACATGAATGCGGAAGATGCTCTAGTTGCTATAAAAGATACTGAGCAGCCAGAAGACAAGGCTAAGAGGGAAGACGACCGCAGGGGGCAAAATAGAGATTGACCAGACCGTCGGAACAATGACGGGAACAGGAGGAAGAATGATAAACATCCTCGGACGGTAAGATTTACTCCCCTGGTTATGCCTGTTGACAAAATTTTCACACAGATCAAGGACGAGCACTATCTCAAATGGCAGACCGTTACACTCATCCCCCAATGTTCGTGACAAGAACAAGTATTGCCGGTTCCACAGAGACCACGACCACCACACAGAGGATTGCAGAGATCTAAAGGAGCAAATAAAGGAGTTAATACGGAAAAGGAAATTACAGAAGTATGTAAAGAAAGGAGAATATAGCAAGTTCAGGGACGACAATAAAATCCAGCATGAAGCCTTCTCTCGGGATAACGACCGTCCGTCCCAGCCTCCACACAAGCTGATCGGGGAGATAAACATGATCACAGGAGGACCATTCTTAGGAGGATCGTTCAGATCACTCAAAAAGGCATACCAGAGATAGGTGAACAGCGTCCACGCCATACCTCCGTCCAAGCATCGACGAACATACCAGGACATGTCTTTCGGCGAAGGAGACGCCATGGGAGTGAAGCAGCCCTACAATGATCCCCTGGTCATAATGCTGAATATAGAAGGGTTTAATACCAAAAGAATCCTCGTTGATAACGGAAGCTCTGCGAACATCATTTACTTCCTAGCCTTCCAGCAGCTGAGATTAGATCTAAAAATACTTCGCCCTTTTGACTCTCCACTCGTCAGTTTCAGTGGAGACAGGGTCTACCCCAGAGGCATAATGACGTTGACGATGACGGCAGGGACCTATCCAGTACAGTTGACCAAACAAGTAGACTTCCTGGTGGTAAATTGTCCCTCATCCTATAATGTCATCATTGGGAGGCCCACCCTTAACAAGTGGAAGGCGGTGACGTCAACCTATTGTTTGAAGGTGAAATTCCCAACAGATAATGGCATTGGTGAAGTGAAGGGTGATCAAGTCCTGGTAAGAGAATGCTATCAAGCTGTCCTAGCTGGAAAAGAGAACCACACATGGATGATTGAAGAAAAAGAGGAAGACGGGATAGAGGCCCTGGAAATAGTGGAATTGGTAGAAGGAAATACGAACAAGACGACCAAGATAGGGACGACGTTAAGCTCAGAAATGAGAACAAGACTCATAAGGTTCCTAAAAGAGAATCTAGATGTCTTTGCATGGAGTCACGAGGACATGCCGGGTATATCTCCAGAGATCATCCAGCACAGGCTGAATGTAGACCCAGAACGGAAGCCTATTCAGCAATGACGAAGAACCTTCGCTCCAGAATGAGATCAGGCAGTTGCAGAGGAAGTTACCAAACTCTTAACGGTTGGATTCATACGGGAAGTGTACTATCCTGAATGGCTCGCCAACGTTGTCCTGGTCAAGAAAGCAAATGGAAAATGGAGGATGTGCGTAGACTTCACCGACCTGAACAAGGCATACCCAAAGGACAGCTTCCCCCTACCAAGAATAGACCAGCTTGTGGACTCCACAGCCGAGCACAAGTTACTGACGTTCATGGACGCCTTCTCAGGGTACAACCAGATAAAAATGGCTGAAGAAGACTAGGAGAAGACCGCCTTCATCATAAGTCAAGGACTTTACTGTTACAAGGTAATGCCTTTTGGGTTGAAAAATGCTGGAGCTACGTATCAGAGGCTTGTGAACAAAATGTTCAGTCAACAAATTGGCAAGAACATGGAGGTGTACGTGGATGACATGCTCGTCAAGAGCAAGGAAGAGCTTGCACATCTGGACGACTTGAAGGAAACTTTTGCAACCCTCAAAAAACACCAGATGAGGTTGAATCCGAGTAAGTGTGTTTTTGGGGTAGCCTCGGGGAAGTTCCTGGGATTCATGGTGTCCCAGAGAGGAATAGAAGCAAACCCAGAAAAAGTACGAGCTATCATCGACATGGCCTCACCCAAAACCGTCAAGGATGTTCAAAAACTCACAGGAAGGATAGCTGCTTTAAACAGGTTCGTCTCTAGGGCTATAGACAAATGCCTGCCCTTTTTCAAAACCTTGAAGCAGGTTTTTGCCTGGACCGATGAGTGCGAAGTGGCGTTCCAAGAGCTAAAGCACTACCTGAGCAGTCCGCCTTTCCTAAGCCCGTCCAAAGAAAGAGAAAACCTATACTTATACCTGGCAGTGTCAGCCTCGGCAATAAGTGTAGCCTTGATTAGAGAAGAAGGCAAGAAGCAGCTCTCGGTTTACTACGTCAGCCAAGCTTTCCAAGGAGCTGAGTCCAGATACCCAAGGATAGAAAAGATTGCGTTTGCATTAATAGTAGCCTCGCGCAAGCTCAGGCAATATTTCCAGTCAAATCCCATTCTCGTAATGACGGACCAACCAATCAAGAAATCAATGAACAGGCCAGAAGCAGCAGGGAGAATGGTCCAGTGGGCAATTGAACTTAGTCAATTTGACATTGAGTACCATCCAAGAACAGCGATCAAGGCACAAGCTCTGGCGGACTTCATCGCAGAATTCACTCTCTCGGACGAAGATAGGATTACTGACGAAGTAGATAAATGGACAATACAGACCGATGGTTCGTCAGCCCAAAAGAAGGGAGGAGTAGGGGTTGTCATAACCACCCTTGACAGAGAAGTGCTGAAATATGGGGTCCAACTAAAATTCCCAGCCACCAACAACGAAGCTGAATACGAAGGAATACTAACGGGACTGAGGCTTGGGAAAGCTCTTGGTGCCAAAAATTTGTTGATCCAGAGTGACTCAAAGCTAGTGATCGGACAGATCAAGGGAGAGTATGAGGCAAAGGAAGAAAGGATGCAGAAATACCTCAAGCTGACGAGACAACTAACTCAGGAATTCGATACAGTGGAGTTCGTGCAAATCCCAAGAAGTCAGAATATGGGGGCTGACGAAGTATCAAAGCTAGCGTCATCAGAAGGGGGGATTAGCACGGACCTGGCGATGGAAGTCCAGAAACACCCTAGTATCGAAAAGGTTGCAACATTCACCATCCAGAATACAGATACCTGGATGACGCCCATAATATCCTTCCTCCAGGACGGGCGCCTCCCTCAAAACACAGAAGAAGCTAAAAAGATTAAGAAGAGAGCAGCCAGGTTCACGATCCTGAATGACACATTGTACAAGAGAGGCTTCTCTATGCCTTACTTGAAGTGCGTCGATGAGGAAGAGGTTAGGTACATCCTGGAGGAAGTACATAGAGGAATTTGTGGCAACCACGCCGGCTTCAGATCCCTGGTAAACAAGGTGGTAAGAGCAGGGTATTTCTGGCCAACCATGCAGGTGGATGCTGCTAAGATCGTCAAGAGGTGCGACAAATGCTAGCGATACGGGAATGTGCAACGGCTACCAGCAGAGAAAATGACGACTATAGCTTCCCTATGGCCATTCGCACAGTGGGGAATCGATATCGTCGGTCCTCTGCCCCAAGGTAAAGGTCAGGTAAAATTCCTACTTGTTGCTATTGATTATTTCACGAAATGGGTTGAAGCAGAAGCCCTAGCGACGATCACTGAGGCTCGGATCGGGAGTTTTGTGTGGAAGAATATAATCTGTAGGTTCGGGATTCCCTCGACGATCATATTAGATAATGAGAGGTAGTTCGATAGCCAAGGCTTCAGGGAATTCTGCTCAAACCTTGGGATCAAGAATCAGTTCTCATCCCCAGGGCATCCTCAGGCAAACGGGCAGACGGAAGTGACGAACCGGATGCTGCTCAAGATTATCAAGACCAGACTGGACGATGCGAAAGGTGCCTGGCTAAAAGAACTACCAAATGTCCTGTGGGCTTACAGAACCACCGCTAGAACCCCAACAGAAGAAACCCCCTTCAGGCTTACCTATGGCACAGAAGCAGTAATCCCAGTTGAAGTAGGGGTCACGAGTATCAGGCGAGGAACTTTCAACGAAGGGATCAACGACGACGAACTGCGACTCAACCTGGATTGTCTGGATGAAGTAAGAGACAACGCATCCAGCAAGATGACGAAATATCAGAAAAAGATGGCCGAATACTACGATAAGAGGGTCAAACTCAGACGATTGGACATAGGAGATCTCGTCCTACGCAGGACCACGACGACGACTAAAGACCCTACCCAGGGAAAGCTAGGTCCTACGTGGGAAGGTCCCTACCGAGTCATTCACTACTCAAGACAAGGAAGTTATCACCTGGAAACCATGGACGGATAGAAGCTCCCTCGACCATGGAACATTGAGCATTTAAAAAATACCACCAGTAGATGTAATAGACAAATGCAGTTACTCTTGAATTTACTAAAAATTTTATCCTTTGATGCCTTTATGCAGACAGGTCCAGTCAATTGTAAATCAGACTAACGTAACAAGAGTCCGCCTTGACGGATGTAAGTTACCGACGAAAACGCCAACGAGTATGAGATAAACTAAAGTAACAAGATTCCGCCTTGATGGATGTAAGTTACTAACGACCTCATAACGGGTGCAAAACAAAAATAGCTAAGTGATAAGATTCCGCCAAGACGGATGTAAATCACTGACGAAGCCCGAAGTGACAATATTCCTTAATCGAATGTAAGTCACCAAAATAAAAATGGCTAAGTGATAAGATTCCGCCGAGACGGATGTAAATCACTGACGAATCCTGAAGTGACGAGATTCCTTAATCGAATGTAAGTCACCAAAATAAAAATGGCTAAGTCATAAGATTCTGCCGAGACGGATGTAAATCACTGACGAAGCCCCAATTTACGAGATTCCTTAATCGGATGTAAGTAACCAAAAAAAAAAAAAAGGGCCAAGTGATAAGATTCCGCCAAGACGGATGTAAATCACTGACGAAGGCACACAAAACGTGTCGGAGATATAGACGTAGCCCTAAAGTTTGCGCGAATGGCAAAGTCCAACTCAACGAACTAAGGATACTGACGAACCTGCAAGGAAAAGAACAAGGAGAAAAAGAAGAAGGACAGAAACCCACATCAAGGATAAAGAATGACGAGCAAATCACAGGTAAAGAAATTTGCACTAAGTACCAGCTAAGTACAAGATACGATAAGAAGTTTATGCTAAATCACAGACATGTGCATAGTCATAGCCACAAAAGCAGGTAAGCATTAAATCATAGAAAAGCCCAAAAACATAGGGCAATTATCCTTGTTGTTCCTACAGACCCATAAAATGGAGGGCCAAGAGATATTGTTCTGAAAATAGAAATAAAAACAAAAAATATATGTACATCTCCAAAAAGGGCCCAAAACACAACGGGCAAATGTAAATGATAAAATTTCCTAAGTATTAGGTTCGGGAGTCTGGAGCGTTAGTAACGGGATCGTCAGCAGAAGGGACATTCTCAGCAATAGGGGCATCATCAGAAGCAGGGGCGCCACCTTCAGGAATAGAAGACTGGGCAGCCTCGTCAGCAGCCATCTCTTGATCTACCACTTCTAAATCTAAATTTGGCAGATCAACCCCTGTAGGGTGCTTGACGAGGTACTTGCGAAGGAGTTCGAAGCCTTTGAAGTACCAACTGAAGAGTACTGTGGAATATTCCTCAGTTTGCTGAAAGGCCTCGACGGACCTAGTAGCGATCGTCTTCAACTTTTCCCTTGCCACCTGAAGGTGGTTGTCCTTCTCCAGATTCAGCTGACGCTCGACCCTTAGGTCAGAATTCAGAGCCTTGACTTTCTCCTTCAAGGTAGCAGCCTCGTCCATCAACTCTATGAGGTCTTTTTTCAGAGTCAAGTTCTCCTTTTCTAGAGCCTCCATCTTAGACGTCAAAGAAGCCACCTTAGCCTCTTGAGTGAGACACTCAGAAGCAAGGTGAAGGCTTTCCCCCAACACCTGACGAATCAAGATAAGTGCATCAGTAAAAAAAAAAAAAAAAATTTTTTTTTTTTTTTTGATGAAAGAAGATACCAAGGAAAAATGCACGAACAGCCTTACCTGCACAATCTTATGGACGTGCTGACTCGCAACTACATTGATAGGCACTCCAGAAAAGACCTTAAGGTCCTTAGCCCTCATCACATTATGTGCCCGCTCCACTGCCACACCTTCGTCATCAAAGACGGAAAAGCCAGTTTTCTCCTTCTCTTTGTCTTTGGCTGACAACCTCGGCCTCTTTGATGACGGGGTAGGAATCTCCTCAATGGAAGTAGCCGGCGAAGCCACCCAGGTACCCTCTACTCCCGAGACAATGGGAGTAGCATCCACGGAGGGGACGACGGAAGGACCCTTCCCCGTCACACGAACCACTTTCTTGCCAATACTAGCCAAGGGTTCGTCTTTCTTAGCCCTCATCTTGGCATACATATCCTTATTGAACTTGGTCGTCATCTCTACAAAAAAAAAAAAAAAAAAAAAAAAAGACTAAGAAATCCAAAATACGCAAGTGAAGGTCAATACTGACGAGGTAGACACTTACTCTTCTTCTCTTCGATGCTAATGCTGCGCAAAACGTAGGGAGATGGATCCGGGCCTAAGTAGTAGAAAGCAAGTGTCCGTGGGTCAAGGAGATCGTCCCAACTCTCAATCGACTTAGCGTATTCGATTGCCTTCTGGACACGACCCTGGTATTTGCTCTTCAACTTGGGGCGTCTTTTAACTGCAAAAGAAGGTGAACAAGTGGTTAGTGACGACTGCAAGACAAAAAGAAAATAGACGAGAAGAAACATAGACGCACCTAAATTTGGGGTTCCCCACCAACGAAGTAACCTTGGGATATCACCCCAAGCCTCGCTAGAAAGGGTCTTAAAGTCATCCCCGGACACGAAAAACAAACGTGACTTCCAGTACCTGAATGACGAGGCTAGACCCTTAATGATCCTAGTCCTCCTTGTCCAAGGGACTAGTTCATAGTACCCATACTCTTTTGATTCCTTTAAACGGTAGATATGGACGAGCTCACTCACTTTGATCATATCCTCGTTGGCAGCCAGCCAAATCTCCATACAATTAATGACTATTCTCCAGGAGTTAGGCATGAGTTGCCTGGGGGCAATGCCAAAATGATCTAAGAGCTCCATCACCAAAGGATGGACAGGTAGCCTAAGTCCAGAAGTGAAGGCAGCCTCGTAGAAGCACACTTCACCTGGAAAGAAGTGGCAGGCCCGATCCTCAGGACCAGGCTGACGAACATGGACCCGCGTTGGGAACTGGAACCTGTCCTTAAACCTAGCCACTGTGTCAGTGTCCAGCCCACACTCCTCGTTGAGAGCGTAAAAAGCCCTAACCTGATGAGGGGTGGAAACGGCTGTATCACCCTCGACCGGGCTGCCACTAGACGACAACCCAATGTCTAATTCAGTAGATCTCACTTCAGACATCCCCTTCGTCTCTCTCTCAAACCAAGCCAATGACTGACCTAAAATCGGAGATAGTTCCCCTAAAACCACACTCAACCCATTACCTTCAAAAAGATAGTCCCCAATCAAAGGAAAAAAGTCCCCGGAAACACCCAAAGCCGCCCCTAAGCGAGCGAAAAAGAAAGAAACAGAGGGACAAGCTACCCAAACCTCGGAAGAACCAACCATGAAAGGGGATATCCAATCCTAAATGCCCAATATATCAAACACAAAAACAACAAAAGTAAAAGACAAAAGGAGAAAAAAATCAGGGATTTATAAAGGGACCTTGAAAAAAAAAATCTCTGAGAAATCAAAGAAGTAGCGTACCTTGGAAAACAGAACAGTCGAGGTCGGAGAAATTCGTCGCCGGAGTAAGGTCAGAGTCGCCGGAGCAGAATCGGAATGATGGCAGAAATAAGCAAAAAAGACAAACACTCGGTGCAGGAAAAGAAAGAAAAACCAGAGTGAAGGAAAAAGAAAAGTCTTTAAAATAAAAAAACCCAAGGAAACTGAAAAGTAGCGGGAAACCCAAGGGTCATGCCATCAATACTCTCAATCAGCATATGCCACTTGGCCACGTTCCATACTGCACCGCCATCACGCATTAAATTCGAAACGAAACCCTAAGCGTCACAAACAACTCAGGAAAAGAAGCTTTTCACCTTCTGTGGCCCTCATGACACGTCACTGACGACCACAGAACCTGGGGGGCAACTGATGGGGATGACGAGAGCACATTACCTTGATGAGGTCAACACTAGTGATGAGGTCACCCTTGACGACAAACGAGCCATCACCGACGAGGAAAAGAAAGTCATTCAATGGCGCTAGCAAATAACCTGGGCGGTTACAAAGCCAGCAAAACAGTCCGTTGGAGCCTAGTAAAAGCCCCATAATTGGGCTGAAGGCGTTACAAAAGAGAGGCATTAACACCCCAACGGCTAGCAGTCAAGCTCACATATATAAAGTCCTTACATTGGCAGCATAAGGTACATAGATACTGAGACTCTAAGAAAATAACGACTACTTTTTAGTTCTGTGAATTGCTTTATTGTTCTAACTTTGACATCAGAGGTGTTGTGGCAGGCACCACACCGGTGACCCTTTTTTTTTCTTGAAGATAACCAGGTGCTGACGGGGAATTCCATCTGCCTACTACAACTGACGAGTTTGCACCTCATCAATTGCAATGGGTTGACAATTTTTTTTCAGTATATTGCTGAAAAAGTGGTAGAACTCTTTGTATATTTAAAGGATGTGTTTATTCACACTCTTTGATGCATTAACATTTTTATTTGAGACTCCAAAGACAAACTCGAAAGGAGGAGTAAAAGAAGTAGTCGTTACTAATCTTTTTGGAGTGAAGACTAAAGAATCTAATCTTCTTGGAGTGAAGACGTCTATGGAGTAAGATACATCGGCTTAGAATTTTTTTTTTCTTTTATTTTGGAATAAATAGATTTGTATAGTAGCAAATTTATGTTTATCTTATTTTTGTATACATAGATCTGTATGGTAGTGAAAGATTGATGGAATATAAGTTAGGTCTCACATTTGTTATTCAAATATTAACAACAGCAACAATATTATTGTTAATCAATATTTTTCAAGAATAATAATAATAATAATAATAATTTAGTAATCCTACAAAAATATTGACACAATTATTCAATTTTTCCTTTTCTATTATAGTTCAATGTTTCTGCACATAAGCACAAGTTTCAAGTTAGTTGAATTAATTGTATATTTTTTATGTTCTTAACATGCATTTCAAATTTTGTTCGAAATTGGATGTTATTTACCATTCATCCATAACTTATCTTTTATGCATTATTTAAAACTACAAAAACTTGAAATTTAAATATTTGATTGATGAAATAGTTATTTATATATCTTTGATCTTTTTTAAATTTTGCAAGTAGAGATGATATAATTAATAAGAAAATGCAATTTAATAGTGGATTTTTTCAAAATTTATATCCAATAAAAATATATAAGAAGAGTTTGAAGAGTTTTATCTCTCCAAACTAGTTTGGAGAAAATTTTTTGTCCTTATGATAGTGAATATCAAGAATATGTTATCTTATCATATAATTACACATATAAATACAATTCCTCTCTCAATTTTTGAATCGTAGTGATATTAAATTTATGTTGTTCTAACTTGTAAGAACAGGCTTGAGCTTTCAACAAGAAACTTTTACCTCCTCTTTTTTTTTTTTTTTTTTTTTTTTTTTTTGAAGACAAAACTTTTACATATAAGCACAAAATGTACCACGAGTATTTAGTTTGTAGGTTATTACGAGCAAAAGGTTTTATCCTAAAAGAAGATTAATGAGGTTCAAGTTGAAAACAATTTTTACTATATAAATATAGCGATATTTATGCATGTGACATGCACACTCGCTTTTACATTGTTCTATAAATCCAGAAAGTTATGCCCACAATGTTGACACCTTAATTTTACCTTCAAATTATGCTTCAAAGCTCGTAAGTCATGCCTACTTTCATCATACGCTTGTGAGGAACATCAAACACTTTGTCACTCTCTCCCAAATTTTTCTTCAAGAAATTGTAAGCATAACCTATCATAATTCTCTTGCCTATATTGGCGTGTTTATTAGCAATAACTTCAGTCTCACCAATTAAGTGAACTATACCTGCATGACATGCTTTGTCCACTACCTCCATCTCTCTCTCCACTGCCTCTTTTTGCTTATCTTCTTCAACCTCCTTCACATCCTCCTTTTCATTCTTTTTGTTTACCAACCCATCATCAAGTATTTCACCATCATTCTCACCAATATTCTGAAACAACCAAAAATCATCTCTAACGAACATCTTCAATCTTTCTATCAAAATCTTCTCAAATGGCTCTTTCTCATTATGCACATCTGTGTATCCATATCTCACAACACAACGAAAGATATTATGTTCCTTAGGCTCTACTCGATGAAATTGGAAACGCTCTTCCAGCTGAACCTTGCTTATGGGCAATGATTTGATGGTGATGAAAACAAGTACTGAATGCAATGCTGGTACATTTTCCACATAGTGTTTGAAGATTGGAGGAATGCCTTGAACAAATTCTGAGTAGAACATGGCTAGCCCAGGAATTCGACAAAAGCTGTTATCAGCAACTATTTCCTTCAACTTCTCCATAGAAATTTTATGCTCAAGCTCATAATAGTATTTTTTTTGGAACACGTTGTTCCAAACATACATTACAGTCATTAGGATTGCAGCAAAGGCCAGGGGAAGATATCCTCCTTGGTCAAATTTGTAGAAGACTGAACTTAAAAAGATAAGCTCCACGCTGCCAATGGTAAGAACGTAGGAAATAACAAGAATTATGTGGGATTTCCATATCAAGATCATTACTAGAACTAGAAAAAATGATGTGAGGACCATTACAATAACCACTGCTAACCCTGTAGGCAATAACAACTCATTATTAGTTGCAATATATATCTTTTATTTTTAAAAAAATGCTAAAATTACTATCAATATTACTACAAAAATTTGCAAAGTAACGTCACAATGAACATAATTGGTGTCAGTTTAACATCTTTTATATATACTCTATTTGAATCTTAGAAAATGTCAAAGGGTAAGTAATGAGATGAAAAAACTCAATAACGCTTTATGGTAGTTATTATTATTATTATTTTGAATAGGGAATTTAACAATTATTTTTTAAATGGTTGACATGAATTGTTGTAATTAGAGTAACAAAACTTTTAGTCCACCATTGACATCATTTTATTATGTACCAATCACAATGGGTAATTTTAATAATTTAAAAAAAAAAATTTGTGAAGAATATTATGTTCCTAGCTAGATTTAAAATTTCCCCATTTTTGACCATTTTGACATTCAATGCCATTGTTCTGTGGATGCATAGCTTAGATTAAAGAAAGGCTAAAAGAATATGTAGATATGGGGATTACCAAAGGCGTTGCCAATGTTAGTTGTGGTCCTAAAACCCAAAGTGGTAGCTACACAAGCCAGCATAAGAAGGTAATTGGCTTCAGGCACATAAACTTGTCCTTCATACTCAGCTGATGTATGAACTACTTTCACCCGAGGGAAACACCCTAATGAGAGAGATTGTTGGAGTATAGAGAAAGTCCCAGTAATTATGGCTTGGCTTGCTATGATTGATGCTAATACGGCCACCACAAACATAGGCCAAAATAGAGTTTCTGCATCATATTTTAAGCACCGCGTGAACAAGTATTGAAGGCCAAAAGTGAAAGGGAGAGAATGTGTATGGACATGTATGGTTTACCTGGTATAGACTTGTGAAAGGTATTAGCAACAAGATCACTGTGCTTTCGGAGGAAGGAGGCTTGTCCTATGTATGCCAAAAGGAGAGCCGGATAGGTCACAAAGCCCATGCTAATTTGAATGGATAGAGCTGTGAAGTGACCCAAATCAGCAAATAAAGCCTCAGTTCCTGCATATTTTGACAAGTAACATTACACACTAACAAACTTTTTATAAGGTGTGTATATATATCACAATGGAAAGAAACTACAACCTGTTATGGTGAGGATAACACCACCAAGGGAAATCCAAGCATCTTTTTTGTTCCTTTGAAAATAATCTATGATGTACTTTGGATATAAGGCTTTAATAACAGTTGGATCAAATTTGATGAAATTGTAGAGGCCAATGCCAGCAATAAAGGCAAACCATATGCAAAGTATTGGAGCAAAACTATACCCCACTTTATCAGTTCCAAATCTCTGAACCATGAATAGGATGATCAAGATAACTACTGATATCCAAATAATCATCTCTGTATACAACAAAAATGACTAGTTATTAACAAACTATTGCTCATGAAAAAGTAATCAAATGGGCAGTTTATATTAATGTGCAGCGGCTCGTTATTTGCCAAAATTACTGCCTGCCTAAGTGGAATCTAAAATCATCTTTATTTTTGGCTTCTATATTGCTCTCTCTCTCTCTCTCTCTCTCTCTCTCTTCCAACTGATTTAAAACATTTTCAATATGGAATCGTAATTATAAGTTGTTTCATTGACTTTTTTTTTTTTTGCTAATATAAAAGAATTATGATGTGCCGCATGGTCTCAAGAGTACCTTCTGTTATTGCTGGTATGGCTACCTGGATTCCACCAACAGCCGATAAAACTGCCATCACAAACAATAGAAAAGAGAACTAAGAGAGGATTAATTTGTAATTTGAAAAAGAAAAGTTAGAAAGGCAAAAATCCATTGCAAGTTGCAACAAACTCTATGGAATCGATTTCTCAAAAAAAAAAAAAAAAAAAAAACTCTATGGAATCGAGAATGGCAGTAATAATAGACACAGAGTCACAGATTGTTAATAGATACATGTTATCTGGGCAACGAAAAAAAAAAAAAAAACTGAATGGATGAAAGAGAAATTGTTATTGTGTTAACTATTTGATCAAAACCTGCCAAACTTACAAGAACGTAAGAATCAAGGAGGCCTTTTTTTTATTATTTATTTTTATTTTTTATGCATGAAAAGGGGAGGTATGAATCACGTTATAAAATGACTTGATTTGTTTCTTTTACACATTACAAAACTTGGATAGAAACTTTGTATAGTTTTATGGTAAAAGATGAAGTCTTTTTTTATTCCCTTTGTAAAAGGAAGAAAGATGAAGATGAAGTTACTTATTGATTGAAAAAAAATAGTCATATGATGTGACAATTTTGCGCAAGCAAGATTTTTTATTTTATTTTTGTTAATAATTTGATAATTAAGAAAAGATGATTTAAATCTTGGATATTTCTGTTAAGAATATAAAGATATCAGTTGAGATATAAGACTTTTAGTGCATAAAAGACTTCCTTTATGACATTATCGCATGAAAAAAATATATAGAGTTCTTAGCTTCCTAAACAAATAAGGAAAAAAAAAAAAAAAAAAAAAAAAGAAGGAAAAGCAATAAAATTTTTATGCAAGCGTTTAAAAGAGAAAACAAAGAAGTGGGTGGGGGGATTGTCAGATACCTTTTGTCATGTAACCCTAATCGATTGTTACAGTTTTAGCTGGCGATCTCTTGTCATTTGTTTTGTATAATTAAAGTCTTTTTTTTGTATCAAATTTTTTTTTTTACTTTTATATTTTAAAAAAGAAGCAATATGTCTAAGCCGTTTTCGGCTCAAAAGTGGTGGTAAACTTCAATGTAAAGTAGCTAAACAATCAGAAATAGAAAAACAAATTATATCTAAGTAAAGTACTTGCATTTTTATAATCAACAAAAATGATATGGAAAACTATTTTCACATGTAAGTAGAATCCACAAAAATAGATTATACATATATATCTAAGAGATATATTATACACATGTTCTATAAGATAATTTTAGACATACCACATGCATCACTTAATCACAAGCACTAATGTAGATTGTATAAATGATTAATGGAAAGTGAATGTGCATACCTGAGATTGAAGGAGTGAGGACACCATCCCCTATAAGCATGGAAGTCCCAAGCATTGTGGCGATCAATAAGCAATGCTTGGCAAACTTGCTCTTCTCTAGCTTAGACTTGAGCCACGATGCCCTCTGTGCACGACGGTTTGGCGACTTGATCTGGTAATTTGACACCTCATAATCCTCAGCCTGTTGGTTTGGGATGAAACTCAACTTGGCATACCGGCATAAGAGAGAGTACAAGGCAAATGTCCCTCCTGTAATTGAAATGTTTAACACAAACTTAAGAATGTGTTTGAAAGTTTGGAAGGAGAGGAGAGTAGAGGATATCTGGGGGAAGGAGAGGGGAGGGAAGTAGTTACCCTTTCCCCTTAATTATTTAGATGTTTAAGTAAGAGGAAGGAGAATGTATATATATATCTCATTTATTTGGATGATGTAAACATTTATAGGAGGAGAAGGGGGGTGAGGAGAATGGTCTTATAAAGTGACAATTAGGACCATGTTTTGCAAATTTTTAATAAATAGATATAGATTAAGGTAAAGTACAGTTAACACCTATGAGGTTAATATCAGTCTGATCCAAGACTTTTTAATACTGACCAATTTGGTCCCTAAACCCAACTTGGATCCTAAACTGTTACTCATTTTTCTCTTCTATCTCTTGGTGATTAAGAATGAATTACGTCAGTTTTGAGAAGTTTTAAACTTAATTGACATTAGTTCAAATCTCAGAGTTGATTATGGATTAAATTGGTCAATTTTGAAAAGTTTTGAACTTAATTGATTTTGATATTAACTCAAATCTCAGGGATGTTAATTGTATTTTACTCATTTATCTTTATAGTTTTGACCTTGATACGAAAAAGAACCATTTTTAGAGTAGGATCATACCTTCGCCCTTATCATTGGCCTTCAAGACAATCAACACGTACTTGATGAGAGAAAGTAAGGTGAGGGTATATAGGATCAAAGAAAGCACTCCCAGGATGTCGTCTTTGTGCTTTATACCATTGGGGAAGGTGCTCGAAAAGACATATAGAGGTGATGTACCAATGTCCCCATACACTACTCCAATACTTTGGAATGCTAGGTGGAAGATCACTGACCACTCTACTGCCTAAACAAATGGGAGTAAATGTAAAATGTCAAATACTCCTCCTTACCAGTTACCGTGCATGCAAGAAGAAAGTTTCCAATTATGCAAAAACCGTTGAAACATATTTAGCAATGACTAATGTACTATTACTAGCTACTATACACTGCTACTTTTAATCATTACGATCTTGAAAACTTAATTGAGAGCCAATAGTTTTATAGTTCAATTGATATTTTTTGGTATCTTTAATTGAGACATGCATCTCCAGGCAGGGTTCAAATCTTTTATTCTTTTTTTTTTTATTTTTTTATTATCGTATCTATCAAATTAGCAAAACAAATAATTAGAAGAACATAGGGGGAAGAGTTGCTGGCTGCAAACCTTGGAGTCATGGCCATGATGAGGTCTAGGAAAGTTGTGGGACTCGATGTTCAAATCCTTTTGCCATGAAACTTTGCTCTGTTTAACCTCTTGAGAAACTTCCTCATTTCCTACTTCAGTAATGGCTTCTACTAAATTTTCAGGCATGTCTATGACAATCTTATAAATATTACCGAGTGAGAGAGAGTGAGAGAGAGAGAGAGTTAAGAGAGGTATGTTTGGTTAAGAGAGTTGGTATACTTAAAAACTTAAAAGTGAGGATATTTATATGCAAATGAACATGGCAGAGTCAAGAATGATAGCTTGTAATTGTAACATTGATATACACTTCAAGACAAACTCAAATTATGTTATAGAGAGATTACCATACACACACTTACGTATAAACAAAATCACAGGCAAGCAACTAGGACAGGCCCCATTTGCAATACAATTAAAAAACGTAGTTTTTTTTTCTTCAATAGATTATAACAAAACCAGTCTACTACTCCATCCTTTAATGTACCTCAATTATTGAGATTTTTTTTCTTCGAATCTAATTATTGAGAGTTAATATTTAAAAAAAAAAAAAAAAACCTCATTAAAAAAAGAAATGATAAAATTATTAATTCTGAGATGACAGAAGTGAGAAAGCTACTACATCCTTTAATGTACCTCAATTATTGAGATTTTTTTTTTCTTCGAAACTAATTATTGAGAGTTAATATAAAAAAAAAAAAAACTCATTAAAAAAAGAAATGATAAAATTATTAATTCTGAGATGACAGAAGTGAGAAAGCTACTACTCCATCCTTTAATGTACCTCAATTATTGAGATTTTTTTTCTTCGAAACTAATTATTGAGAGTTAATATTAAAAAAAAAAAACTCATTAAAAAAAGAAATGATAAAATTATTAATTCTGAGATGACAGAAGTGAGAAAGCTTACACCTGGAGTAGCAAGCTGAATGTGGAGGAAGGCCATAACTTTGAACTTTAAAATACCTTGGAACCGTCCTTAATAATCAATTAGTAAGTTTAAATAAGAGGGATGAAGTGGGAGGCCATAACCATCCGTATGTCGTACATATTATTATAAACTTCAGACTTGCTTAATTCCCTTCCTATTCTATTCTTTTTTTTCCCTTCGTTTCTCCCTCATATGAATCTCTCTGATATGTATCATTATAAAAAAGTGTAAGTATTATAAAATTTTTCAGAAGATTAATAATTATGGGTATAATTAAAGTATACTATCTTAGATGCAGTACGTTAAATTCTTAATTATATTCACATACACAATTGAATAAAATTTAATTGTTATTGGAAATGATACTAATGTTTATATTTTATTGTTCAACACAATTAGGTGTTCGAATTCAATTGAAGAACACAATATATTACATCTAAGTTATTGTATCTAAATTCTGCCCAATAATAATATTCAAAGCATACCCAAATACACAAAATGGAATAGAATATATCTCAATTTTAAGTATTTTTCATTTAATTCATTTTAGAGTTAAGATTTTGATTTTTACGATCTAATAATATACATGGCTTTTAAAATTTTAAATGGATAAAAATATTATTTTAACTTATAAATATCCTAAGAATAAAATAATATTACGAGAGAACATTATATATATATATATATATATATATAAAATCGAAACATCTGAAACTCTCACAATTTTCCATGTCAGCACAATATTTAAATAAAATTATCATTTTATTTAAATAAAATTATTTTTATTTAATCCAAACTTAACAAGGAGTGAAACTCTATCTCTCTAACAAGTCTAACTTAAACTCAGATTCAAACATTGATAAATTATCTCCAAATTTGTGAGGTTAATCAAGAACACTATAAAGGCAAAGCAAACCCAAATATATATATTTTTTAAAACCGAGTTGAGGTATGAGCTCTTCCTATGTTATTTTCTTCTCCTCTACTTTGTTAATATATAAATATATATATATATATATATATTATGGTTTTTCATGTATTTTTTAAATTGTAATTTTCGTACATGAACCACCAAACTCTCTTTAACCGTTTTTTACAAGATAAAAAAGCTTGCAATAATTGAAATTATTCTTTTGAATGTAACCCATCTTTTTCTTATATTTCTCTATTGTTTAGTCATTTTTATATATATATATATATATATATTTGTTTCAATAATTTCTAAGCAAAGAATCATCTAATTCTTTAATATTTTTTAGTCATTCAGAAGTTTTAATATCTGAATTTTTGAGTTATTTTTTTGTAATATCTGAAATTGTTCAACAAATATTTTGTAAGTCATTGCACGTTCAAATAATGACTTTTTCATCAAATTGTAACACAAATTGAAGTTATACAAGAGCAAATCATGCAATGATGCAGCTTCTTAAATTTTTCATAAAATTATTTTATTCTACCTCACAAATAGGTAAGTTCTCGTGCATAATATGGGTTAACGATTATAAAGTAGTATTTCTTGGGAGTAGTATATTCCCCATTCACATATACGGATATTCTTAAGCAAATATATAAGAGTAGATCTCAAGGTCCTATCAATGGCGTGAACGCATTACCTAACGGATAACAAGTAGGTGTTCTTTTTTGTTTTTTTCGGCTAGAGAAAACCAAGTAGGTGTTCTCTAGCCCAAAAAAGAAAACCAGGGGTAAAAAAATAATAAAGATGTGTAAGCACACAAGTAATTACCTTGAGTTTATAGATATCACGTTTAGGCTTTTGACTTGTATATAGTAACTTTGACTTGAAATTCAATTTAGTTATTAGACAATCAATTTAAAGAATTAACCTCCAGGGCATGCATCAAGATTGTAAAAAAATCAAAGCTTTTGTTACTTGTTAGTATTCTCGGTTAAAGTCTAATAATTTTAACCACGTGGTGTATACTGTTAGGTTATTCCCATTTAGACCCTGGTTGAATATTATGCCTCGAATTAATTGAGATTAATTTCTGATGGTTTTTAGACCCCTTAAAAATAATTGATTTAACCTAGGTAATTAGCCAAGTTGTTACTTAGTTCAATTTAACAAGTTTAGGTTATCACAATAACAAAGATCAAATCATGCAAAGCAGCAAAAAATAAATAACACAAGATATGATCACTCAGGAAACCAAATCGGTAAAAACTTGGGGAGAATTTGACCTAACTGTCCTCAAGGTAAACTTGAATCCACTATCTTGAAAGAATCGAAGTTCATATAATAAGACTTAAAAGCCCCCACGCTCGACTTCTTATTGCTATCAACCAGTAGAACTTATTGACATGACCACGTGCAAGCTCCGAATCCACGGGTTTCTTCTTTCTTGGATTCACCACCAGATACAAGCACACCCGTTTGTGTTTTCTTTAAATTTCAATGGCAGCAACTGAGTTGATCATCAAGGTGTAGATAAATCTTTTTC
The DNA here is from genome assembly GCF_001633185.2 of Quercus lobata. Taxonomy (NCBI): domain Eukaryota; kingdom Viridiplantae; phylum Streptophyta; class Magnoliopsida; order Fagales; family Fagaceae; genus Quercus; species Quercus lobata. The sequence continues at coordinate 30,424,719 of NC_044915.1, read as the reverse complement.
TTGAAAACCCTAAATTTGTGTAAAGAAAAGCTCCTCTAAATCTCACAAGAGATTTACACAAACCGTAATATGAGCAACACTAAAACGTGGCAAGGGTTTGCCTTTTATACTTAGAACAAATTAGAAACCCTAAAAACGTTTTAAAACAACTAGGGCTGAGTTGGAAATTCTGCAGAAAAAAAAACATTCTGCCCGAGCTTCGATCGATTGAGTCAGGTCGAAATGCATTAATCTTTTCTGCATTAAGCTCGATTCCAACTTTACATAAATGCACAACTTTGAGCAAGACTAAAACACTTCTAAACACATTATTTTGATCATGATTTGCCAACAATACAAATTAGAGTTCTAAATACATAAAATCCTAAGTCTTTAGAACCTAACAAACTCCCCTTTTGGCAATCCGTGACAAAACACAACTAGAAACTCAAAGTTTACAAAATAAAAAACCCTTTACAAAAATAATGCTCATAAAACAAATTCAATCCTAACTACTATCCATCAGTTGCAAGTGTAGACAGCAGCTCAATTGAATTAACCTGTATATTTCCTGAAACACTAAACAAAATGCATAACCGCATGTGTGGAAACAATACAAGGGTTTGCCTTTTATACTTAGAACAAATTAGAAACCCTAAAAACGTTTTAAAACAACTAGGGCTGAGTTGGAAATTCTGCAGAAAAAAAAACATTCTGCCCGAGCTTCGATCGATCGAGTCAGGTCGAAATGCATTAATCTTTTCTGCATTAAGCTCGATTCCAACTTTACATAAATGCACAACTTTGAGCAAGACTAAAACACTTCTAAACACATTATTTTGATCATGGTTTGCCAACAATACAAATTAGAGTTCTAAATACATAAAATCCTAAGTCTTTAGAACCTAACAAACTCCCCTTTTGGCAATCCGTGACAAAACACAACTAGAAACTCAAAGTTTACAAAATAAAAAACTCTTTACAAAAATAATGCTCATAAAACAAATTCAATCCTAACTACTATCCATCAGTTGCAAGTGTAGACAGCAACTCAATTGAATTAATCTGTATATTTCCTGAAACACTAAACAAAATGCATAACCGCATGTGTGGAAACAATACAAGTAAACAATTTAAATTCTTGATTTCAAACAACACACAATAGAGACATATATCAATGAATAATACATAAATATAAATCAATAAATAGTTTGAAATAAGAAACATATAAAGAACCAACACAAAATACTCCCCCTAACATGAATATCCCATCAAAAACATGGCAAGAGCTAAAAAGATAAAATACAATGTGAAGCACCTAGTTACAATCTAAACTGCACAAGCTCCAACCAAAGAAAATACTCTCCCCCTGAAAAAAAAAACTCTACAAAGTACTCCCCCTTTTTGTGACAGAATGCCAAAGGACAAACAAAATCTATCATCAAAAGGGAGGTGGTCTAAACTGCGCCAACTCCGCCCGCAAGGCACGGATCTCATTGAGCACGTCCACCAAAATCTGTCCATGAGCCGCTTGAACGGTTAAGACATGATCCAATGTACGTCGAATGTTTGAATCATCCGAAGTAGTTGGTGGAGGAACATCAGCATCAGCAGTAGCACCCGATGTCTCAGTAGCATCAACACCTGTAGAAGAGAGAGGAAGGGGAACATCACTAGATGACGCACATTTAGGACGCGAAGGAGCAACTCTCAAGTGAGTAGCCCTCTGTCTAAGAAAGGTGGCACCTATGGAAGCAATGACATGCACAGGCTCACCAGACGAGAAACCATCTAGACCTAACAAGAGCAAAATCCTATGAATGAAAATAGGATAAATAAATGCATGCCCTAAGGCAGAACTCCTATGAACCTCGTTCAAAGAACGAAGGAACAAATAAGGGAAACTGATCGATGCACTAGAAACAAAAGCATACAAAAACACACATCGCTCTAGAGGGATGGTGTGGAAATGAGAAATAGGCCACAACGAATGACACGCTATCCTAAAGAAAAGATAGACAGTCTTAGTAAGCTCAGCGGACGCGATCCGAGGATCAGAACCCCACTGGATAGATGACCTAGTGATGTATAACATGACAACATCAAATGAGGGTGACTCATCATAGGGATAGTCAGGCTCTCGAACAACCGGAACCCCAAGAGCCTCAGCCACTACCCGAGGGGTAATGTGAACTCAACACCTCGTATCCAACTCCTAACAAGGGTGTTGGAATCATAGACGTGGCAAGAAAGGTTCGAGAAGAACTCTCTAATCAGGGCGGTTAGTGGTGGATGATCTATCTCTAAGAGAGGCAACCAACCTCTAGACTCAAAATTAGCCCTAATGGCCGGATCAATCTCATCTAAAACTATAGCTCGCTCAGCCCATATCTTATGCTTACTGTTCAAAGTATCAAAGGCCTCTCTGCACTTATCATTCCTAAACACCTTACTCTTAAAGGGAGACTCAGATGATGTGGAAGGGGTCTTATGGGTTCTAGTTTTCCTAGGCATGGTGCTAGGATAAGGACCGAAACATAGAGCAAAGGAACAAAAACACAAAAGACAAAACCAATGGTAGACTGCAAGTTAGCACAAAAAAAAAAAAAAAAAAATATATATATATATATATATATATATATATATATAGAACAAAAATCTATATGATGCATGAACAATTTAAATGGTATGATGCATGTCCTAATGAAATGCAATTAAGTCCAAAAAAGTTCAAATTCACAAAATTGGCTTGAACATAGAGATATTAACACAAAAACCCCAAAATTTAGAAAACCACTTGATCAATTTGAAAGATATTGACGAATTGATCATCATACATGATAGAGTTCAAAAATTAATGACCAAATACATCAATTGAACAAGCCAATTTCATCAATTTAATTCAAATTGAACAAAATCCCCAATTCGGATCAATTTCAAACCCTAGAATTTTTCAATTTTTCAAAAACCACAAAATTGATCAAATTAAACTACAAGAACCATGATAATAACATCCTAGAACAAAAACCCAATGATCAATTTCACCAAAAAAGGTTTGAATCATCAAAAACCCCAAAATATGAAAAGTGCCGAAAATACCCGATGAATATGCATGAAAAATGCATGAAAACATGAAATAAAATGCAAAAGGAAGGGTAAGAAGGACTTACCGGCATTGGAACACAAAAACCTTGCAAAAATTTCAGAGGAAAACGACAAAAAATCCTTAGTGGAGCCTAGCCAAGTCGGAGAGAGAGATGAAAGTTTGAAAAGTTTTGAAAAAGTGCCTTTGAAAAAGTCCAATTTGACTTTCAAAAAACATGATTCACGAGTTTCGATCGATCGAAAAATAGTCTCGATTGATCGAAACAGACAGAGACTTTAACAAAACAATTTTAAAAGAGTTTTTGATTGATCGAAACAAAAGAGGCTCTCTCTAACAAATTTAAAAATTTTCGATTGATCGAAAAATAGAATGGATCAATCGAAATGGGTAGAGGCTCACTAAATTTGAAAAAAAACACAGTTTTTTGAAAAAAATTTAGAATCGACTCAAAGCATTGAAATTTAAGAGCAATATGCATGAGTATGTGATGATGTGACTTTCAAAAACAAGAATTTTAAGCCCAAATTTCCCAAAAATAAAATTTCTTGCATTCTCCATAAATTTTCAAGCAACAAATTAATTTTGCACAAAATTCAAAGTATTTGCAAAATATAGTTGGTCAGACCATAAACACACAATAACATATACAAAGTTTAGCAAAGAGTAACTCGTGTAGTGTGTGCAACTAGCAAAAACTTGAGATACATGTGAGGTGATATATGAATAGCAATCAATCATAAAGTCTACCAAATTCATCACAAAGAATTTAAAAGAGACTATCACCTAAAGAGTTACATCATATAACTCTCACATCTCCTAGATTATAAGCTTGCAATCATGTAAGTTTCTTGAATTTATGCCTCATAATATATACACCAATTTCAAGTTATGTGATTTTGGCATCAAGCCTAATAGTACACACCAATTTTAAGTATTAAGCAATTTAGATTGAGGCTTCACCTTATGTTCTTTTCGTACATGTGCTACACTTTCTTAAACACAAAATCTTATGATATGCACTAAGGTGTTCATGATTGGCTAGTGAATAGTGGTGAGATGGTTATTTATGCCTCTCTCTAAAAGTTCAAGTCCGACAATCAAAGACATGTGACTCCAAGATTAAGACAGAACAATCAAAAACCATAAATATCTTTCCCACACAACATGCACTACAAAGTTTCAACTAGTAAAGTGCAATAGGTAAGCTCATCAAAGTTAAATAAGGTACAAACGACATGTTATGTGAAAATAAATTGACCAACCTTGTTTTTCAAAAACTAAGAAGAATAGTACAAAATACAATTTGCTTCATTTTTCTTCCTTTTTTTATTTTTTATTTTTTTATTAAAAAAAACACCTAAAATGAAATGCATGAATGTTATGAAATGTAAATCCTAGAAAAAAAAAAAAATCAAAGAACAATGGTCACAAAGGGTAGAGCAATGAAGCACATGGACCATGAAGGCCAAGACCGATTAGGGACACAGAATTACACCAATTACTTAACGAAGAGTCTCAAACTTACTTCTATCAAGAGGTTTGGTGAAAATGTCGGCATTCTGACGTTCAGTAGGAATATACTCAAGACACACAATCTTTCTTTCAACAAGATCTCTAATGAAGTGATACCTAATCTCTATGTGCTTAGTCTTAGAATGTTGAATAGGGTTCTTAGATATTTCAATAGCACTAGAGTTATCACAATAAACAACTATGGTATCTTGAGATATCCCATAATTAGTTAAAACCTTTTTCATCCGAAGAAGTTGTGAGCAACAACTTCCAGCAACAATATATTCTGTCTCGGCAGTAGACAAGGACACAAAATTTTGCTTTTTACTCATCCAAGTAACGAGATTAGCTCCAACATAAAAACACCTGCCAGTGGTGCTTTTTCTATCATCAGCATCCCCAGCCCAATCAGAATCAGAGAAACCAGCAAGAGACAGATTAGACTCTTTACTATAAAATAATCCATAATCACAAGTTCCAGCAACATATTTAATTATTCTTTTGACAGCATTTAAGTGTAAAACTTTAGGATTAGATTGAAATCTAGAACAAACACCAACACTAAATGCAATATCAGGCCGACTAGCAGTCAAATATAAAAGACATCCAATCATACTTCTGTATAATGTAACATCAATAGACTCACCTGACGGATCATTTGTTAATTTTGCATTGGTGGCCATTGATATTCTGCCATGTGCAGTATTGTCTAGTCCAAATCTCTTGACTAGATTCTTTGCATATTTTTCTTGGTTGATATAGATCCCTGAGTCCGTTTACTTCACTTGTAATCCCAAGAAATAAGTTAGTTCACCAACCATACTCATTTCAAACATTGCCTTCATTTCATCTGCAAAAGAATGAGTAAGAGAGTCATTAGTAGCACTAAAAACAATATCATCAACATAATTTTGAGCTATAACAAAACTGTTCTTATCCTTTCTTATGAAGAGAGTAGTGTCTGCAGATCCCCTTTTGAAGCCATGCTCAATGAGATATGCAGTCAATCTATCATACCAGGCCCATGGAGCTTGTTTCAAACCATACAGAGCTCTCTTCAATTTATACACATCATCCGGTCTGTGAGGGTAAATAAAGCCTTTAGGTTGTTCAAAATATACTTCTTCTTGCAACATTCCATTCAAGAAGGCACTTTTGACATCCATTTGATATAGCTTGAAATTTAGATGACTAGCTATAGCCAACAGTATCCTAATGGATTCCAATCTTGCTACCGTTGCAAAGGTCTCATCAAAATCAATCCCTTCCACTTATGTGTACCCTTGAGCAATAAGTCTTGATTTATTTCTGATAATAGTGCCATGTTTATCTGACTTATTCTTAAAGATTCATTTAGTTTCAATTATATTTACACCCTTTGGTCTAGGAACTAATTTTTACACATCATTTCGAATAAATTAATGAAGTTCTTTATGCACAGAGTTTACTCAATTAGCATCTTGAAGTGCCTTATCTACCTTTTTCGGTTCAAATTGGGACAGATAGCATGAGTGTGTAATTACACTTAAGGCTTTTGACCTTAATTTCATGTTATCATTCAGACTTCCTAATATATTTGAGGAGGGATGCTTAAACCTTACTCTAGATGAAGGACCTTTAACTAGAGATGTTGATGTACCTTTCTGTTCTGATGAAGGACTAAACTCATGTTGAACCTGTTGAGTCTCATGAACTGGAGTAGATGGTTCAGGACTTGATGGCACCCAAAATTGCATCATTCAACACCATTAGCTTCTCATCACTATGTTTCCCAGCATAATCAATAGGAAGTGAGTTATTAACCTCCATAGGCTTATCTTGAATCGGAGTAGTACTTTCTGAATGTGCTTCTTGATATACTTCATCATTCATCACAATATTTGACGATTCCATGACAGTTTTGGTTCTCAGATTATACACTCTATATGCTCTACTAATAGAGGAGTACCCTAGAAAATATCCATTGTCACTCTTTGCATCAAATTTCTCTAGCTTCTCTCTATCACGTAGAATGTAACAATCACTACCAAATATCTTGAAATACTTAACGATCGGTTTTTTTCCTCTCCAGAGTTCATAAGGAGTTTTCTTGGAATCAAGTTTGAAATACACTCGGTTGAGTGTATGGCAAGCAATGTTAACTGCTTCTTCCCAGAAAGATTTTGGCAATTTTTTATTGTGCAGCATGACACGTGCCATCTCCTGAACGACCTTATTTTTCCGTTCAACTATTCCATTTTATTGTGATGTCTTGGGTGAAGAGAACTCTTGATGTGTGCCCTGTACATTGCAGAAGGTAGCCAGCTTGGTATTCTCAAATTCTCTTCCATGGTCACTTTTGATTCTTGCTATTACAGTATCTTTTCAACCTGCAATTTCTTACATAGATGTATCATCTTCTCAGGAGCCTCAGTTTTATCTTTCAAAAGTATAACCCAAGTATATCTGGTAAAGTCATCCACAACCACTAGAATATACTTCTTTCCTCCTAAACTCTGAACTCGAGCAGGACCCACAAGATCAATGTGCAGTAACTCCAGAGGTCTTGAAGTTTGAACACTAGCCACAGACGGATGTTTAGATTTTATCTGTTTACTTATCTGAGATGGTCCACATATGCAGTTATCTATCTTCTCAAACTTAGGTAAACCAACAATAGCATCACATTTGGAAATCTTTTCTAATTGCTTATGACTTGCATGCCCCAACCGTTGATGCCACAAATCAACTTGATCAATTTTTGTACTAAAACACTTGTTGCTTATGCTTGGTGTCAATCCATAACAGTTGTCCGCTGTCCTTACACCAACACACATACAGTCACCTTCTCCATCAAGTATCTCACATTCATACTTAGTGAAGAGAACATTCAGTCCATTGTCACAAATCTGACTGATGCTGAGTAAATTTGCCTTCAGTTCATCAACATACCAAACATCTTCAAAGACCAGTAACCCTGGGATGTCCACAGTTCCAATGCCTCTGATGACAGATTTGCTTCCATCTCCAAAAGTGACTGTCCCAATCTTTCCTTCAAAGAGGGTTTCGAATAATTCTTTGTTTCCTGTCATATGCCTGGAACAATCACTATCCAAATACCAAAGACAAGAATCACGTGCCTTTAAGGCGGTTAAGGCAGTATAACACAAATAATTATTACCACATATGATAAGACCAAGACGTCCAAGGAAAGATTTAACAAACTCAACAAGTGACAAATACACACATTAAGCAAGTTGATGAATAAGCAAAAAGAATTTCCAAGAATCCATGACAACAGGGGTCAAGGATCAGCTCAGTGATCAAAAGATCAACAACAAAAGAACAACCCGCTCTGATACCACTTGATGGTTTTTAGACCCCTTAAAAATAATTTATTTAACTTAGGTAATTAGCCAAGTTGTTACTTAGTCCAATTTAACAAGTCTAGGTTATCACAATAACAAAGATCAAATCATGTAAAATAGCGAAAAATAAATAACACAAGATATGATCACCCAGGAAACCAAACCAGTAAAAAACTGTGGAAGATTTGACCTAGCTATCTTCAAGATAAACTTGAAGCCACTATCTTGAAAGAATCGAAATTCATACAATAAGACTTACAAGCCCCAATGCTTGACTTCTTATTGCTACCAACCAATAGAACTTACTGACATGACCACGTGTAAGTTCTGAATCCATGGACTCCTTCTTTCTTGGATTCACCACCAGATACAAGCACACCCGCTTGTGTTTTCTTTAAACTTCAATGGCAACAACTGAGTTGATCATTAAGGTGTAGATAAATCTTCTCCTTGAAAACCCTAAGTTTGTGTAAAGGAAAGCTCCTCTAGATCTCACAAAAGATTTACACAGACTGTAATATGAGTAACACTAAAACGTGGCTAGGATTTGCCTTTTATACTTAGGACAAATAGAAACCCTAAAAACGTTTTAAAACAACTAGGGCTGAGTTGGAAATTTTGCAAAAAAAAAAAAACATTCTGCCCAAGTTTCGATTGATCGAGCCTAAGCTTCGATCGATTGAGCTAGGCCGAAATGCATTAATCTTTTCTGCATTAAACTCGATTCCAACTTTACATAAATGCACAACTTTGAGCAAGAATAAAACACTTCTAAACACATTGTTTTGATCATGATTTGTCAACAATACAAATTAGAGTTCTAAATACATGAAATCCTAAGTCTTTAGAACCTAACAATTTCTAACTGATTCAATTATATGACTACAATAGCAATATTAATCACCACAGGTCAGCAAAACCATAACATAAATAATCAAAATGATCAAATCAAGACACATGATCATGACAAAGTGGAAAACTCATTTAAGACTATCCAAGATAAAAATCACTAAGAGAGACATTCCCCAACAACAAGCAATCGATTATAATCAAGAAAATATTTTATAATTTAAGTTAAATGTCTACCTAGACTCTTCAAAGACAATAGATGAATTTATTATAACAATCTTTTGTAGTTTCAGAACCTCTAAACTCTTAAACTATATGGACGCACTAACAATGACGCATCCACACTTCACAACCAAAACCTTCAACTCCAAGAATCTCATGAAGATTTAAACTCCGCAGTAGTAGCACTATGATATTGTCATCACCCCATTTTGACCCTACTAGAATTTTCAAAATCCCTTAGTGAAATTCAAGACTATCAAAACCCTATTTTAAATTAATTAATTTAATCACGGATTTTATCAAGAATTAATTTGGGTCAATTGAACGGAAAAAAGGCCTTTTAAAAATCCAAAGGCGGTTAATTGAGGTCAAAGCACATTCGTTTCAGCTCAAAACACTTAAAAATGGTAAACTTTTCCAATTTTAGGCTAAGCCCTAGAGATGAGAAACTTTGACTGCATTTTAATTGAAAAATCTGACTATTGATCAGAACAAATTTATTGCCACCACGAAGAGCACATAAAAAATTTCGATACAACAGCTTATGGACTGAAATCAAACCATGGGTAAGCAAGATATGTATCATTGAAACCATGTGAAAATGTAAAAAACACTTAACATATTTTGCCACTTGGATCTTGAGAGAAATTGATGATTCCCATACTACAAAAAATGGATCTGAAAAACTAGCACTTTCTCAAAGTAAAGGTCGTCCTTTACAACATGGAACTCCCAGCCGGTTCATCCATTAAAGGCTTGGATTAAAAATAATTGAGCGAAAAAAATGGGATATTTTAATCTCTCATACTAATCACTCAAATCACTCAACTTTGGAGGCACATAACTCTCTCACTGGAAGTCTAAGCAATGAACTGCCAAAACCACTTGAAAGTTTAGTTCACAATCTTTCCAATGACAACGAAATCAGTCAAACTGGACACAAATAGCACCTCCCACTGAAGCTCCAAAAACAAGCCAACCGAATGGGACAATAAAAAGAAAAGAAAAAACAAGGGGAAACATTCTCATGTATTTTATTGTTCCCAAATAGATCGAAGATTACCCTAAATATATTGTTAAACGTCCCACAAATTATGTGGACAAGAAATTAACCATCCTAATAAGGGAGCTTAAATATTTAAGTTCCTATCATTATACTACAAAAAAAAGAGGGCTACAGCCGCGTTTGAAAAACGCAACTATAGACCCTAAAAACGCAGCTATAGGCTATAGCTTCGTTTTCAAACGCAGCCTATCATGTGCGACTATAGCCCTTTGCAGGACCTAGAGTTGCGTTTTCTAGCCCCTATAGCCGCGTTTTTACACGCGCACAGATGCGGGACCTATAGCTGTGTTTTATAGAAAACACGGCTATAGACCCAGTATAGGCTAAGGAGCAATAGCTGTGTTTTGTATAAAACGTAGCTCAAACCGGGCCTATAGCCGCGTTTTCCACAAAATGCAGCTATAGGTCCTGAAGCTATGGGTGTGGAAAATGTAGCTATAAGGGTAAAAAACGTAGCCCAAACCAGGCCTATAGCCGCGTTTTGAACAAAATGCAACTATAGGTCCAACATTTTTGGGTGTGTAAAAACGCGGCTATATGGGGTCGAGCTACGTTTTTGAAAATGCAACTATAGATCTGTGTTTTTGAAAACACGGCTAGAGACCCCGCCATTGGGTTTTCCTGTAGCCGTGTTTTCTATAGGTTTTATTTTATTTTTTTCTTCCTAAGCACATTCCTGCCCAAAATAAGACCTGTAATTCCTGCCAACACTCAGATGGAACCAATTGGAACCAACAAAACAAATTGCCAACACTCAACAATTCCCAACCAATTGCCAAAAGATTAATTACATAAACAAATAATTAGAAACAAGTTCGCAACAACATATTTTTACATCACAAAATGCATGTTCCTCAAGGATTTTTTACATCACAAAAAATTGTCAGCAAGCATCATGGTACTTCATCAGCCAGTTCCCAACAAGCATCATGGTACAGCCAATTACCTGTGACAATGAGAACATCGGAAATAAGCTAACGTTTTAAGCTAAAACAAACAAACTCTAAACAAATAACCAAGTATTTTGCTCAGTCAGTCTATTAACAAGGTCAACATCCCTTAAATTTTTAGAGTCATTATCATATATGAGCTCGTTAACATATTCTTTTTGCTTGTATCCGTTTAAAAGCATGACATCTTAAAACAAGACTGAGAGTGAGACATAGTTCACTAGCTGCACTTTTAAAGGTTTAAATCTTTCCAAACTCTATACAGTATCATAGATTCCACTCTCTTCAAATTCATATATACACATACATTTACATAATCCATATTCACTGCCGTTTTATAAATATAATAACAAATGTTATAATTTCTTAGATGGAAAGCTACCTTCTAGTAAGGTCCCTTCATATTCAAGCTCACTAGTCATCAAATTTAAATTCTTTCAAGTTTCAACAATAAAATGAGAACAATACTCCATGTCGAGTATACCATGTTCTAATTAACCACATTGCTATTATTATCCTTCCTTTAAAAAAATTAAATAAATAATGTAAATTGCATTGGGAACTATCAGCTACATTTAGCAAGTGTAATAAGGCATGGTTGAAATTTTCTAATTTGATTTTATGTCTTATAATACATCTACTTCCCTACTTCTTGCTTCATATATATTGATTCGGGACCTTCAAATTGGAATAAAACCAACAAAGAAGAAGTATATCTGATTTTCATTTTTATTTTTTTTCCCAACATAGTTGTATATGTTATAATGAATAGTTGTATTTGTTTACCAGAGGATTCACAGTTTCATTTCCATGGAGAGTCCCTATCAAGCACTGCCACCCTGAATATATGTAAGGCATCATATTAATATCACATAACAATGCATTGCAAAAAGAGTAGTTTTGCTAAATACACCTTCAATTTGGTACCTGAGACATATCCAAATCACATGCACCTTGGCTAAGTTGGGCGAACATTGCATTCATGCGCACTCCTTGTAGTCGCATGCCCTCTTGCTTCAAAAGTTTTTCCATCCTATTTTGTACGTTTTCCCACAAGAACCAAATAACATATTACACACCATAAACAATACAAACACAAAAGGCAAGCTAATATTCTATTCAAATTGTGCTTACTATGTTCTCTTGCACGTGGGGAGTAATAGCAGTCTCATCTCTCCTACGGTATACTTTTAGATACACGTCTGCGTGCTCGACTAGAGCCCCGTTAGCTTTCACCTACATGATGAACAAAATGTCATACAATAAACACAATTTCTCTTAGATTTGTCATGTTGTTTATCATTTGCATTGACTAGGGTGTTCATGAATTTTAAGTTTATATCTACCACTAACAAGAAAGTAAAAGAGTATTTTCAACATTTAGTGCGATTCAAAAGCATAAAATCAACTTATGTGATACACAAATACAATAGCACTTGTAATGCATTTCTTACCATGTCATTAGAAATTTGTGCAAAACTTTTAGCCCCAAACATTGTAATCTCCTTCTGTAAACCTCGATTGACCTTGTTCTTGTTACTTAATGTCTGCAACCACATTACCATCAAAGTATATGAAAACTAAACATCTCTTGACTAAGGTATTTTACTACTTAATGTAAGTTTTTGTCTCTTCTGTGCTTGTCATTGTGCATTCATAATATATTTATGTTTCTAATTACCCTTCTCTTCAATGTTAAAATAGGAGTTGATACAATTCGGTTCTGCAGCATGTGTGTGACCTGAATATACTTGTTCATTGTTTGCTATTAGCTTACCTAAATTGGTTATGCCCATTCATCTGGATGGTTTATTGGTGTGATTATGTATTGTGTGCATTTAAGTAATATGTTAAGAACTGCGTTGTGATCTTGTAAGTACCAATATAAACTAGTTAAAAAGCATGTTTTTAGTATTAAAGGCCTACAAGATGTATCATAACCCAAGCATGGAATAGAACGTAAAAATGAGAGAAAATGAACTAAGAGTATGTAAGCCTTTGTCCACAGCCTAAGCTACATAGATTTGCCAGTGCAGTAAGATAAGTGAGCTAGGATAAAATTGCTATTTCATTTGTTTACTATGACAATTTAAAAAAAAAAAATATATATTTCTTATTGAGACCCCTGGCATAAATATGATGAAATTGCATACCTTTGTAGTGGTCGTAGTCTCCAACCAGTCTCTAAATAATAGTAATCTTAAGTTTATGTTGTTGATGAGGGCAAAACAACTCTATTACATCTACTAGAAAGTGCTTTGAGCTACACTAATTATATTATACATAACTAGAAGATTTAGGTTAAAAGGAGGGGCTATTAGAGTGAAACATGGCCAACATGATTTCATTGACTAACTTACGACTAAAATGGGATAGACAAATAAAGTAGCAGTACCATAGTTTTCTCATTAAACCAACATGTAACCATCTTCATCCACTGGTCCTCCATTACCCTCGGCGATGTCTTGGCCAATAGTTGTTCCTTTGTCACCCCGCATTTAATGTGAACCTTCTTCAACTTAGTCCTCCGATTTCTCCTGAGGACCTCGAGTATATGCATTGCCCATCCCATTTGATAAGGTGGTTTAATGATATCGGGGTCAATGAGATACCGTTTTTGAAATGCAAAAGTGGAGTTAGCAAAACACAAGTATGGACCCTATTGAATATGACATTTAATTACGACAGCTGGCTGTAAATGACTGTTACTTATACTTTGTTTTCATATTACCTCAATCTCCGTCCAACAATTCTTTTTATAATTTTTAGGAACTGTTGGCCACCCAATAGGGACAATTGGGCATAATAACCCATTGTAACAAAAAGTTCCCAACCACCGAATGAATGTTTTACCTTCCGAACCAATCGGTTGCCCTTGATCATTTAACGGTAACGGGATCTTCCAGGATCCATCCAATGCCCATATCTCAGATAGCTTTGAAGGACCACATCTTTTAAGCCTATTTTCTGCTGCTGGGCTTTATTGATCATAATCATCTATATATACAAAACCACCAATATTAGGGTTGAATTATCAATTCTCACAAGTAATGAAATATATCACACCACGAAAATCTATATATATATTGACCCCAAAAGAAATTAGGAATAAAAATAAATAAGAAAAATAAAGATTATATGGTCAATTCTAACCATACCCTATTTGAAGTAGATATATATCCAAATTGCACTAACTTTATTGTAAAGGGTAGTTTGTTGTTTCACCATCAAAGGTGTATTAAGTTTACCAGAATAGTGCCCCTGTTTAGTAAAACAACCCAAGATCACTCCATTACCTTCATGTGACAAAGTGTAATTGGTCTTGTAAAATTCTTGGGTAGTTTTGTGTGAAAGAAGCGTAAATCATGCTCATATGACAAATCTTATACGGCTGAATATAAATATTAGAGTGTAGGAGTAGGCAAGTATCCACATGCAAATGAATAACAGTACCACATTCTCTAGTTCTTTAAGGACAATTTAGCCTTCATAGCACATGTGAATACTATTTCTATGACTGAGTTTATAAGAAAATTGTTTTACTAAGTTCACTTGCTAGGAATTTTGTTTTATGCACCAAATCAATTTATATTGTCTACACAATACTTGGGGATGTTAGCATCTATGTTGTGGGCAAGGATGAGTACGATGAACTTGCTTGTGAGTATTTTATTACTTTCTTTTAGTTAAATATCTAGAATATTATTTAACTAAATTCAATCATTGTAAACTATTTTTACACTACACTGAACTATTAAAAGCATAGTCTGTCTAGAAAAGTTGAAGTAAAAGAAAAGAAAAATCAATAGGATTTTTATTCGAAGACATGTTAAGTACTAGGGGCCTTTGTCTCATCGTCATTAGAGGCAACTGGTCTTGCCTCCTGAGAAATATGGGCTTCCTCATCTTGTGCCTCCACCCTTTGTCATCCATGTGACGATCCTTCGCCAATGTAAACAAGCGGGGCAATTGCCATTTCCTCTTCCCCATAACCGTGTCCAACACCTTCACAGCACAAACATAAAGATAATTATAGCCAACAACCAATCACATGAACAAATAACAACATGAAGAAATAACAATTTTAACAACATGAAGATAATATTATACTAACAACATGAAGAAATAACAATTTTAACGTTAATGATATATGTTAAAACTGTTATTTCTTTACGACATGAAGAAATAGTAGTTTTAACATATATATGCAACAACATGAAGAAATAACAGTTTCATGTGATAATTACTTATGTTAGAACTGTTATTAATTTCTTAAGAAGATGAAGAGGAACACAGTTTTCACATATATATGCAAGATTCTCCAACTTTGCACGCAATAGACCTTTACAAATTCTATTTACAATTTCAATAATTTTCTATAACATAATTACACATACAACAACAGTACCCTATTACACTACTCATCATCGCTGTACTTGACTTCGTTGTCATTTTCATTGTTGGACTCATTATCAATGAACTCACAATCATCTAAGTTGTCCATTTTTTGAAGATTTCTTTCGCCAATGATAGAGGCATCAATTGCCATTCCCTCCACATCATCTCGATCCCAACGAAATCATTTTATCAAGTTAGAAAGACACATAAGAATAAGCTTGAGCCTTCAGAAAAGAAATTGTTCTTATATAAGCATGAAAAGCACCAAAAATATTGCTAATTTTTTACAAGAATTTAACTTTTTTATATAAAAAAAAAAAAAATTGAGCCAAGCAAAAGGTTATGTCCCCAAAAAAGAATGTGATTCAGGTCCTTTGTAATTTATTATCACTACTCACTATCATGATTCATGAGAAAGTGACTTACAAGATGGGGATAAATGATTTGGGAAAATTTGATTCCCTGGGTTGATTTTTTCTAGGCTAAATTACAGTATTTGATGATAGTTTTTACATTTTTTTTATATTTTAAATGCGGATGTTTTGATTACCAAACCTTTATAAGTAAGTATCTAAGTTTTTTTTGGGGGTGGGGGGAGATTTTTCTAACATCAACATTTTCATAATGTCCCCACTAATTCTAGTATTGTATTCACTAGTCTCATTACATGCGATTTGCGTGTGCGATGAGGCTCTATTTTTTTTTTTTTTTTTTTGGTATAGTGTCATAATTTTCTATTTATTTCAATTTTTAGATGATGATACAACCAAAAAAAAAAAAAAAAAAAACTTAAAGCTGTGATTTAACGATGTCATTTCAAATTATTATTATTATTATTATTTTTTCATTCTTGTTGTTACTTGTTAGTGCAAAATGAGCAAGATGTTTGAAACTCTTGGCCCTCTTGGCTTGGAATGGCGTTTCAGCAAAATCATGGATTCAACAAAAACTATTATACGAATTAAAAAAGAAAAAGAAAAAAAGAAGAAGAGAAAGTTACAAAAAAAAAATATATATATATATATATACCTACCAAAAATCATTATGAACCAACTATGGAACCCTTATCTTCTTTGTGGGATAGCACCAATTTGCTACATGTAGGCGGAATTCTTTTCAAAATTGCATAGTATTAAAAGAAAAGAAGTGTGTATATATATATATATATATATATATATATATATATGTATATATTAAGAGGATTTAGAAAGTTAGTTATTGCTTTTTTTCCTGTCAAAAATACCCCTAAATTAATTAACCAACAACTTAAAAATGGGGTTAAAATAGTAAATTGGTAAAAGAAAGTTAGTTATTTTTTTTTTACTGTAAAAAATACCCCTACCTAAAACTTAAAAATGGAGTTGAAATAGTAAATTGACAAAAATAATAAATTCATACTTTTACGTTGAAATGTCTTCCTATTAATAAACTCCTACTTTTACGTTGATTTAAATTCCTACTTTTACTCACTAACTCCCTACAAAATAGAATTACTCTTTTGTTAATTTTAAAACTCCTCCAATCTACAAAACTCACCTCACGTATTCATTTTTTTTTTGGTGATTGGAAAAAGTAGAAATCTCAAATTATAATAAATGCAAATGATTAATTTTTACCCAAAAAATAGAAGAGCCTTAAAGGCTAGTATATATTGATGTAGTTCTAAATTGTTGAAACTATTTTTATTTAAATTTAAATTAAAACGTGTGGTGTTTCAATGAGGATATGTGGTAGTACCTAAATTTAAGGAATATAAATGAGAAGTTATAGTCATGGTTTTATGGTAGGATTTTTTTTTTTTTTTTCAAATTCAAAATAAAGAAAACGAGATTTGAGAAGGTAAAACAAAAACAAAAAGGTGAGATTAGGGATTAAGAAAACTGAAATTCAAAAAAAAAAAAAAAAATACAACAATGTGAGATTAGGAATTAAGGAAACCAAAAAAAAAAGAAAAATTAAATTAGAATGTGGTCTTGAAGGAAATATACAAAGTGGACTGAGAAATTTTTTTTAATTTTTTATTTATTTATAATTTTTGAATAAGTTTGTTTTGAAAACATAGATTAGTAGGAGAGTGTCCTATTTTGTAGGCATTTTAAGTGAAGTTAGAGATATATTTTACTAGATTGTCTCTAAATTTTGTCACTATTAAATGTAAGGTCTAGGAGTATTTTTAAACTATATAAAAGTCCAGTCCAACTAATCAACTAAATATAGAATAGATGATTTGAATTTGCTTAACTAATCAACACCATATATATATATATATATATATATAGTACCTTTAGCATATAATGATATCATGAACACTCACATCTCCTTTAGTCAGCAAATTATAGAGTTACCACTTTAGAAATGTGACGTTTGGTAAAAATAAAAAATAAAAAAATAAAATTGTTGCATAAAGATACACAAATATATATGTTTGAATATTCTACGCATATGCCATATATTTCTTTCATCATGTGATTTTTATGAGTTTATTTATTTTTCAATTTATACCATATAATCGAATAACTATGTCATTCATTACATGATGAACTTTTACAACATATCAAATATGTCCTTAGTGTGAAATACAAAGAAAAATACTTTAGTAATTTTACATCATTGCATATTTAAGTCGTTGTACAAAGTCCAAAGTCATCAAGCACACACTTAGATTAGTTAATGTTAATTTAAAATGAACCCTATTATTTCCTTTCCTTTTTGCAGAAAAAACCTATGACCATCCTTGACTGTAAATATCTTAAACCGGTCAAAGAGTCCGACAGCTCACAATAGTTAATGGGAACACGTATTATTAGGTGGAATCACGTTTGCCAAGAAGCAATTAAAACACGGGCTTCACTATATTATATTCTATCATCGTCTACGTAATTCGTACGGAGCATCCACATTATCATTCATTTCAACCATTCTCTATAAGTTTATCACAATTTTTCTTGCCCCGTCGAATCTATATAATAGAAAGAAAATCTCTATGTGTTCCTATTATTTGACCACATTACTATAGCTTTGTTTTTTTTTTTTTTTTTTTTTTTTTTTGGGGGTGGGGGGGTGGTTCAATAAAGACACCATTTATATTTTATTGTTGACCTCTATCAATAGAATTTTGTCATAATTTGAGTATAGTTCAAAAGTTGTTCAAATTTGACGAGATTAAGATCCATTTAAAGATGATGAATTGATAATTTTTTTAGCAAAATCTTTTACACTATAATGATTTTTTTTAGTCAAACTTGTTTCATTTAAAATTAAATATGTGAGATTTTAAAATATACATAAATCTAAACCTAATTAGATTTAAAAACTATAGTCATAGGCTCATGCCAAGAGGAAGCCGGTCTTAAGATAAATTAAAAAAAAAAATAATAATTAAAAACCACAAACTGCTTATAAAAACAAAACATCAAGATGATTCAAATTAGTTCATAAATCAATGCCTTAGTACATCAATTAATTTTTCTTCTTTAAAAAATGTGCATTATAATTTATAATTGAGTATTTATTAATTTTTAACTTGTACCCTTAATAAACTCAATACTCATAATGAAAGTATGAGAAATGAAAGAATAGATAAATAAGGAAAAAAAAAAAACATAAATTTTAAATAAGTTGACTATAATTTTCCTAATCTGACATGAAAATCTTTGCGAAAAGCTGAATACATGACTAATCCTCCGATTTTTTACGTACCATATAAATGTTAAGTTTTACTTTTAATTGGAAATATTGGCCAAGCAAGTATATTTCAAAAAAAAAAAAAAAAAAATATTGGTGTGTAACAAAGAAACAAAGAAGTTCCACACAAGGACACAATCATCAAAATTTATTTCTAGAAAATTTTTACAAGAATCAGCAAATAAAGCCATACGCACACTTAATTTACAGGAGAACCATTTGATTACACTTGCCATGATCTATAGCTTGTAGTGAATCTTTTTATTTTTTGCTTGCACACTAGATATATATAACTGTATGCTTCTCACATTTAGAAAAGAAAAGAAAAGAAAGTTTCTTTCACACTGCTATTATTATTTTTCACATCCTAATCCATTAAAGTTCATAAGTCATACCCACTTTCAGCATACGCTTGTGAGGAATATCAAGCACTTTTTCACTTTCTCTTAAATTTCTTTTCATGAAAGTATAAGCATAATCTATCAAAATTCTCTTTGCAACACTGGCTCCTTTTGCAGCAACCACATCAGTCTCACCAATGAAGTGAACAATACCAGCATGCCATGCCTTGTCCACAGTCTCAATCTGTCTTTCAAATTCCTCTGATTGATCCTCTTCAACATGCCTCTCATCCAGTGTATCTCCATCGTTCTCAACATTATTATTCTGCACATTTTTGGACAACCATAAATTCTCTGCAATAAAGAACTTCAAGTTTTCTATCAAAACCTTTTCAAAGGGCTCTTGCTCATTTTGCACATCTGTGTATCCATATCTAACAACGCAGCGAAACACATTAAGCTCTTTAGGCTCTACTTGGCGAAATAGGAAACGCTCTTTCACTGGAACCTTGCTTATGGGAAGTGACTTGATGGAGATGAAAACAAGGACAGTGTGCAATGCGGGCACATTCGCCACATAGTGCTTGAAAATTGGTGGGATGCCTTGAACAAGCTCTGAGTAGAACAGGGCAAGTCCAGGTATTCGACAAAGGCTTGTGTTAGCAACTACTTCCTTTAACGTCTCTGGGGAAATCTTATGCTTAAGCTCATAATCATACTTTCTCCTGAAAACACTGTTCCAAGTATACATTACAGTCATTAGGACTGTTGCGAATGCTAGGGGAAGATATCCTCCTTGGTCAAATTTGTAGAGGACTGAACTTAAATATACAAGCTCTACACTGCCAATGATAAGAATGTATGAAATTATGAGAAGTATGTGGGTTTTCCATATCATGATCATCACTAGAGCTATGAAGCATGATGTGAGGGTCATTACAAAAACCACTGCTATCCCTGCACAAAGTAAATTAACTACTCTTTAGTTGCAACTCATATATATATGAGACTCTATTTGAATCTTATATTGCTGTATTTGGACTATTATTCTTATTTGTTTATGTACAACTTTTCAAAGTCTATACTTTTTCTAAGTATAACTGTATTTTTTGCTAACTCTTTAATAAATGTCAAATAAGCTTTTCAACCAAAAAAATAAAATAAAATAAGATAAATAAATAAAGACAAGGAAAAATTATATATGTAGGTAGTGGATTACCATAGGCATTGCCAATGTTAGTTGTTGTCCTAAAACCCAAAGTGACTGATACACAAGCCACCATAAGAAGGTAATTAGCTTCAGGTACATAAACTTGTCCTTCATACTTCGTTGATGTGTGGATTACTTTCACTCGAGGGAAACACCCTAGAGAGAGGGATTGTTGTATTATAGAGAAAGTCCCTGATATTATGGCTTGGCTTGCTATAATTGATGCTAACACAGCCACCACAAAAGTTGGCCAATATAGAGGTCCTGCGCATCATATAAAAATACCACACTCAGAACTAGTTAACTATATATGTCAAATGCCAATGAATGTATATAGAGAGAGAAAGAGTAGAAAGAATGTCAATATGGCCATGGATATGTTCCTAGCAATTACCTGGTATGGATTTGTAAAAGGCAGTAGCAACAAGATCATTGTGCTTGCGAAGGAAGGATGCTTGTCCAGTGTATGCCAATATAAGAGCTGGATAGGTCACACAGCACATGCTTATTTGAATGGATCGAACTGAGAAGTGACCAAGATCAGCAAATAAAGCCTCAGTTCCTGCATAATTTTACAACACTACATTAACCAACTTTAGCTTATTGAAGGTATATATATATATATATATATATATGTATGTATGTATGTATGTGTGTGTGTGTATATATATATATATATAAAATATATATTACAATTTACAAAGGAAAGAAATTGCAACCTGTTATGGCAAGGACAACACCACCAAGGGAAACCCAAGCATCTTTTTTATTCCTCCGAAAATAATCTATAATATAGTATGGATTTATTGCCTTAGCTACAGCAGGGTCATATTTGATGAAATTGTAGACGCCAATGCCGCCAATAAATGTAAACCAAATGCAAATTATCGGAGCAAAGGTATAGCCTACTTTATCAGTTCCAAGTCTTTGAACCGCGAATAGCACAATCAATATAACCACTGATATCCAAACAACCATATCTGTGTAAGACAAAATAAGTAGTTATTAATAAAATGTCTTGTCACGTACATATCAATCAAGATATTGCTATTGCAGAGTTGAACATTATTGATTGTTAAACTTAATACATATTGGTATTCGACATAAAATTAGATAATTTAGACTCTTCAATTTCCATATGATGCTTAATTGATTTTTTTTTTCTTCGATAATTTGGAGAGCAGGGATTTTAACTCTGAATGTCTACGTTAAAAACACTAAAAAATATCAATTAAGTTATAAAATTCTTAGTGATATTGATTTGACAAATTAGAAATTAGTTTCTTGTCAAATTTAATGATATTGACAAATTTAAAATTGCATGAGATTGGCAATTTAGAAATTAGTAGTATCAGTCTCATCTCTTGCCCTCCATTTACTCGGAACTGATTGCTCTAATCAGAAAAGTATAAGTGATTATGAATGGTTTAAATTAAAATTTTTTTAATAAAGATTTATTTTTCTTATTATAAGTTATAACAAACTTCTTTACCACTAAATTTTTGGCTATGGATAGTCTGAAATAACAACCTCTCTCTCTCTCTCTCTCATTTTACATTTAAGATTTCTATTTTTCGTTTTTCTACTTTAAAAAATTTAGCCTCATATATACAACATGTCTTTTGCTTTTGAGATAATAATAATGATATGATCATTATTAGTCGTATCTCATGCGCTCCATGGACTTAAAGACTTTTTTTAATAATAAAATTAAGTCTATTTCGTCAAATTATTATAACTGTTCTTAACTCCCTATTCACCATATGAATCGTTTAAATTTAAAGTTTTCTTAATATAATTTTAATTTTATTATAACTATGACTTCTTCACCACTACATTTGTGGTTTTGGATAGTTTTGATTTTTCTCTCCAAAAAAAAAAAGGATAGTTTGATTTTAAGATAGAACCTCACTCTACCAACTTATTTTTTCATTTCTCACTTTCCTACATTTAAGGTTTTTTATTTATTTTTGGTATTTCTTCTTTGACAGTTTTATCCTCATTTATATTTTTATTCTTCTTTCTATCATTTTTATTTTTAACTTGAGGTCTTTTTAGAAAAATAAAAAATTGAAGTCATCAAATTATACACTCTTTATAATTATATAATATAATATAATAAGGTGTGGACGGTATACATAAGGCATTTTGATTTGCGAGGTTTTTTTTTTTTTTTTTGGGAAAATCAACAATTAAAACCACTAAAGCATGATCTCTTTATATTAATATAATATTAATTTATTAAGTAGAAAAGTATAGTATAGATAAGGGTACTTTGTACTGATTTACCAAAAGCAAAAAAAAAAAAAAAAAAAAAAAAAAAAAAAAAGGAGGAAAAAAGGCACTTCACATTATTGTGCATTGCCTTGCTTTTGCCAAAATTATATGGTGTGCCTACATGGAATCTGGAAAAATTGTTGGGAATACCTACTTTATATTTTATAATTAATATTTATATATATAATTATATATACATATATTGGCTAATATAAAGAAATTATGATGTGCCACATAACCAAATGGTTACCTTGTGTTACTTTAGTTGATTCTATCCGGATTCCTCCCACAGCCGACAAAACTGCCATCACAAACATTGCAAAAGAGAAGATTTGTAATTTGCATTTAAAAGCCAAATAAATAGAGAGTAAAACAACAAAAAGTGAAGTACATGTTGCAAAAGGCTATAATACTGTGTTTGAGAGTTATTAATTTAATGAATTAATATATCGAATAAAAATGATAACTTAAAAAGTAATTGAATGAAATGAAAAGAATTGAGGTGTCTTTCTTATATATAAATTTACCATTATATCATTAATTCTTCTTCTTCTTCTTTTTACTTGAAATAATAGACATTACTTCTTATTTTTATTCTTAGAAAATAGGCATAAAGATGTCAATTCTAGAGAAATCCGGTTTTGCCCCATTTTTGGAGGGACTGTATAAGATAATGGAAAAGTTCCTTTTCCTCTCTTTTAACTCATCCAATCAATATATTTGGTATTTTTTTTTGGGGGGACCCTCTCTAATCGATAACTACACTAAGAAATCCGTGCCTGCGCGTGGACTAATAATGTATTATTTGATCACAAATAATGGTTAACTGTATAATAATGCATTATTTGATCACAATCAGCTCAAATTACAAGAACTTAAAAACAAGGTGGACCCTTTTCTATATGCATGAAGAACGGAGGCATATATAATTATGGATGAACCACGGTATTTTCTTCTTTGGTTTATATATAAATTTATATATATATATATATATATATGTATATTCCTACTTTTTTTTTTTTTTGAGAATCTATATATTCCTACTTTGATCTTTTGAACATATTCTAAAATTATGCTTTTAGCTTTGCATTAATTTATTTAACAATATAAAAATAAAAGAAGAATATTTTTACTTTAAAAAAAAAATGTGACATTGTTGCATGCATATAACATATCTGATAACTTTATCACAAGGAAAAAATACCGATTTCTGAGTCTATTGACAAAAATTTAAGAAAAAAAAAAAAAAAAAACACCTTTGCAATACATGGAAAAATTACTTTTAATGTTCTAGTCAACATAAATTAGTAATGGTAGATAGGATACCAAGAATATTTATCTCATATCACAGATATATACATAATTATTTTATTACTAACCATCTACGAATATAATATGTAAAAGGAATGGTAAATAGAAACTAATTGTAGAAATGAAAACACCGTATGCATGGTATAATCATAAGTACTAATGTAGAAATGAAAAAAATTAGAAAGTATAGGTGTAAACCTGAGATACAAGGAGTAAGAACACCGTCCCCAATCAACATGGAAGTTCCAAGCATTGTGGCAAACAATAAGATTTGCTTTGCAAATTTGCTGTTCTCTAGCGTAGACTTGAGCCACGATGCCATCCGTACACGACCATTTGGCACTTCAAGCTCATAATTTGACACTTCATGGTCCTCAGCTTGTTGATTCGGAATAAAACCAACCTTGGCATAGCGGCATAAGAGAGAGTATAACGCAAACGTCCCACCTGAAATTGATTTTCATTATATAATTAGTAATAAAATAATGGTTATTATTTCTATGAAAATTATTACAGTTAAATATACACATTTAAATTAAATTTTACCTTAAATAATAATAAAAAGAGTCGGTGATTAATATAATATTGTTGAGACTAAACTTAAGTCTCACCATTATGTTTACTAAGCTTTTGAGTTAAGTAGTTAGAGTCTCACCATCATATTTACTCCCAACAACTATTTTTTTTGTTTTTTTGCTTTTTTTTTTTGTTTTTTTTTGTTTTTTAAGAATGTCAACAACTAGTTAAACTATATAAATCATGCGTGTTAAATTTTTTTGATTAATTTGGCATCAGATTGAATAAAAATCAACTTGAAATTTTATAAAAAATTATTTAAAAATAGAGTTTTATTTTTTGTGAAATTCTTAAAGCTCGAGCCTAAACATTTTGTGAAAGAGTTTTGAAACAAGAAATTTTGTGGTAATAGTTTTTTTTTTTTTTTTTTCGGGTGAAACTTTGTGGTAATAGTATAAATATATTCCGAGAAAACAAAATTTTGGTACAATAATTTATTTCTTTCGGGGGTGATCTTTAATCAGACCACCCAAAAATTTATATTGTAACATGAAGAGAACATTTTTCATAGTAGGATCATACCTTCGCCATTATCGTTAGCCCTTAAAACAATCAACACGTACTTGATGAGAGTAATTAAGGTGATGGTATAGAAGATCAAAGAAAGTACTCCTAGGATATCGTCGTTGTGCGAGATACCATTGGGGAAGGTGCTGGTATACACGTATAGCGGTGATGTACCAACATCCCCGTACACCACTCCAATACTTTGAAATGCTAGATGCACGATCGTTGACCAATCCATAGCCTAAACAAAACCCCAAAAAAAAAAAAAAAAAAAAATGTTAACCCAAAAGATGTAAATTTTATATGTCAAACAATACAAAATAAGTGTTTCTTCCTATACCTGTGGCATGCAAGAAAAATTGCTAATTGATGTGTGTGATGTGGGATATGGAGATTTTTGGGAAGTGGTGGCGGTGTCAATACCTTGGAGTGATGGTCATGATGAGGACCATGAAAGCTGCGGGACTCGATGTCCAAAGAGTCATATCTGCGTAACTTTTGCCATGAAAATTTCCTCTCCTTGAGCTCTTGATCTTGAGAAACTTCCTCCTTGGTTTCGTTTGTAATGGCGTCTAATACTGCATCGTCAGCCATGTTTTTTAATAACTGCAGAAATTACGGATACGAGAGAGAGAGAAAGAAGTATGGTCTGTATGGAAGTCAAAAATGGTGGCACATTTATAAGGAAACTTTGCAAGTGACGAACTCACAAGTTTTTGTTTTTGTTTTTGTTTTTTGTTTTTTTTTTTTGTTTTTTGTTTTAAGTATCTGAACTACTTGTACGGATGCCAAGATAGGTTCGAACCGTTAAGGGCAGGTATCCCTTTATTATTATTACTATTTTGTACATTATTTTTTGTTTTAATGTGAAAATGTGCTTTTTGTTGGTTCATAGGGATGGGGACAACTCAGTGGGGTTGGCTAAGTGGTTCGGTACTCGGTCTCAAAGTGGTTGTCTTGAGTTTAACTAGGAGCTTTTTAGTTCAAGTTCGGGCACTAGTATTTTGAAAAAACTCTTTGGGCCAGCGATTTACTCCACTGTGGGCCCACCCGTCATGAACAGTAATTAGTCTTTGGTTAAAAGTTTTGAGAAAACACTGTGGGAAAAAAAAAAAAAAAAAGGGATGGGGACATTCATTAAAAGAAAATAATAGGGATGGAAACAGGGTGGAACCAAATCATGTGTGTTCTGTTTTTACACCATCTTTTTTTTTTTTTTTTTTAAAAAAAAAAAAAAAAAATTAAAGGTAGGCAAATCTCAGGCAGGTAGGTAAGTAGAAATGAGGTAATTAATGTGGAGTCATTTAAAGGTAGGCAAATCTCATGCAGGTAGGAACTTTCTATTTCCTTTCCATTAAAACTCCCAATAAAATGTAGTTATTTTCACTGTTGACTTATGACAGTATTTTAAAACTTCATTTCTTTTAAGCACAAACATATATAATATTTTCCTTCATATTGCTTTAAAAAAAAAAAATTTCAATTGATGAAAATAATTTATCCCAAATGGACCCTAAATTAGGGTAATAAATGAACCAAGCTACATGGAAAAACATTTGTTTATATTTGTTTGTTTAGCAAACAAATCAAGCTCAAACACAAGTTTAATAATTAGTCTCGATTATCAAACAAGTCAAAGCTCAAATATAATATAATGTGTTTGTGAACTCAGGTCGCCCCCTTCCACCCATTTTTCATTCATAAAAAAAAAAGAAAAAAAAAAAGAGTGTTCTTGAACATGCAAACTCAATTTAATTATATATAATATTATGTTTTTATATGTAACATGTACAAAAATATACTTACAGACTTGAGAATGGATTGTGTAAGTTTTGTAACTAAGTTCATATAATATCAAATACAAATTTGTAGTTTATTGATAATATAAATTGTTTATCCATAGTAAAATTCACAAATTTGTGAAAGTGTAAGAATTTTAGTTTTGGTGTTACTATATATGGGGAAAAATGGGCTAATTAAATAGTTTATGAACAAACTTGAGCTTATTCAACAAGAAAATAAACTAAGCTTGAACATTTAAAATCTCGTTTGGTAATGAGATCGAACTTAGCTCGTGTTCAAAATAAAATTAAATGAACAAATTTGAATTTTTAACACTTAACTTGACTTAGTTTGTTTACAACATTATCCTAAATAAATAAATAAATAATTTCAATATATTGTTAAAATGGTTAAAGGATTCAAATAAGTTGGAGGACAAGCACCACAGGGATACAAATTCGGGCCCTATCCTAAGGAGAGGGCTAGAAGCTTAGAAGTACTACTAAATCTAAAAGAGTAGAAGACTAAGCCCTTGTTTGGGAGGAGGGAATGGAAAGGAATGGAAAATAATAAAAAGAATAATTTTAAAATATTCTTCCCTTCCCTTGTTTGGGAGTTTTAATGGAGGGAATGGAAATTCCATTCTCTTATTTGAGAGTTTAAGTGGGAGGGAATGAAATGGGTAAGAGGGAACACTCATTCCTATTTATTTCCTTAAAATCTCAAATTTTCATTTCCCCCAAAATTGGGAGAAGTGAGAGAGAATGAAATTAGATTTAATGAATTTTTGACTAAAACTCTCAAAATATCCTTATATATTCAACAATTTATTTTCAAATAGAGGTCTAATAGTATTATTCTCATAAAATGATTTTGATAGGATTAACAAACTCAACTTCCATGGATGATATCATCGTTACCAACGAGGTCATCCCCTAAGACGAGCTGATCGAATGTCCACATCATGGACGAAGGTAGCAAAGCCATTCAATATGGGCAATAATATCTTGGGCAGTTACAAAAACAGCTGTATGGATTGTTGGAAGCCCATTGAAGTCCATATTATTGAGCACAAGGCGTTACCAAGAAAGGCATTAAAGCCACAACAGCTGCCACAATAGTTAGGGGTTGTAGAAACATATATAAGTCCTTCACAAGCACTAGCACAAGGTATATAGACATACCTAAGAAAGCTGCTAGCTATTCTAATACTCTGTTATTTCCTAAAAACTCTTAATACTAACTTTGGCATCGAAGACGTTGTGGCAGACACCACACCGGTGACCACCTTAAAGGAGTTATCTTACCATTTTTAGGGTGACATAAACAGAAGAACGTCTCCATTTGGACACACATACAACAATTGACGAGTTTGTACCTCATCAGTTTGGCGTCGTCTATGGGAACGACATTTTCGTACTCAGATTCGAAAACGTAGTTTCCATCAACTTCTATATTCAGATGAAGTCCAACCAGGATTCTACAACCTTAGCTCTACAAGTCCAGGCCCTAGCAGCCACCATTGAAGAGCTCACTAGACAGAACCAGGAAATGAGGCTACAGCTTCAGCAAGAGGAGAACCGGTCTAGAGCCAATCGAGAGGATGCAGGGGATAGCCATAGAAGGAGTGACCGTCGAGGGCTGGTTACCCCAGATGAACAAAACTCAGATCTTCTTTGGGAGATGAGAAAGGAGATGGATGAGCTGAGAAACGCCATTAAAGAAAAAACAGATCGAAGCTTGGATAGAATAGTCAGGGTAATAGATTCACCCTTCACCATAGCAGTCTTAAAATGCCCTGTGCCGTCGAAGTTTTGCTTGCCTCAGCTTGAGTTGTTTGATGGACTTAAAGACCCACAGGACCACCTCAACACTTTCAAGACGACACTAGACCTTCAACAGCCTCCTGACGAAATTGTGTCGTTCCTTCCCCACCACTCTCAAAGGAGCTGCTAGGGAGTGGTTCACAAAGTTACCAACATCGTCCATCGATAGTTTCGAATAGCTGAGCAATGCATTTTTGCGCCACTTTGTTGGAGGACAATGCCTGAAGAGGCCAGCAGACCTTTTACTCACCATTAGACAGGGAGAGAAAGAAACCCCGAGGTCATACGTGAAACGCTTTACTTGGAAGACCCTAGAGGTGGACGAAACTGATGACAAGGTGCAGCTGACGACCTTTAAAGCAGGGTTGAAGTCTAGAGAATTCACGGTTTCACTCGCAAAGAATCCTTCTAAAACAATGGCAGATATGCTTCTGAAGGCACAAAAGTACATGAATGTTGAAGATGTATTAGCAGCCATAAGGGACGTAGAAAAGTCAGGAGACAAGGGAAGGAGGGAGAACGATCGTAGAGGACAAAAAAGGAAACGTCCAGATCGTCGGACTAGTGACGGGGGCAAAAGGAAAGACGAAAAACTCCTCGAATGGTAAAATTCACCCCTCTAGTTATGCCTGTTGACAAAATTTTGACGCAGATTAAGGATGAGCACTACCTCAAATGGCAAAGGCCATTACATTTATCCTCTAATGTTTGTAACAAGAAGAAGTACTGCCGGTGTCACAAGGATCATGACCACTACATAGAAGATTTCCGGGACCTAAAGGAGTAGATAAAGGAGTTGATACGGAAAGGAAAACTGCAAAAGTATGTAAAGAAAGGGGAGTCTAGTAGGTTCAGGGATGGTAACAAAAACCAGCGCGAATCCTCGCCCAAAGACAAAGATAACAAGTCCCAACCTCTGCAGAATGTGATCGGGGAGATAAAGACGATTGTAAGAGGGCCATTCACAGGTGGGTCATTCAAATCCCTCAAGAAAGCATGTCAGAGGCAGGTGAACGGCGTCCACATGATACCTACATTTAAGCAAAGACGAACAGACTAGGACATGTCTTTCAACGAGGAAGATGTAAGGGGAGTGAAGCAGCCTCATAACGACCCCTTAGTCATAATGCTTACGATAGAAGGATTCAATACTAAGAGACTCCTCGTGGACAATGGAAGCTCTACAGACATCATCTACCTTCCCGCTTTCTAGCAGTTGAAACTAGATCCAGGAAGACTACGCTCATTTGACTCCCCCCCGCTTTCTAGCATAGTGATGTTGACAATAACAGTGGGGACCTACCTGAGGTAGTTGACCCGTCAGTTATACTTCTTGGTGGTAGACTACCCCTCATCTTACAATGTGATTATTGAGAGGCCCATGGTCAACTGATGGAAGTCAACAACATCTACCTATTGCCTAAAGGTAAAGTTTCCAACTAAGAATGGTGTTGGTGAGGTAAAAGAAGATCAGGTCCTAGCCAGGAAATGCTACCAGGCCGTGTTGGCTGCAAAGGAGAACCATACATGGATGATTGAGGAGAAAGAAGAAGATAAAGTGGAAGTCTTGGAGACAGTGGAACTGGTCGAATGAGAGGCAACCAAGACGATAAGAATAGGGATGACACTAAGTCTAGAGATGAGAACAAGGCTCGTTTAGTTCCTTAAAGAAAACCTGGACGTCTTTGCGTGAAGTCATGAGGACATGCCAGACATATCTCCAAAAGTCATCTAGTATAAGTTGAACGTAGACTTGGAGAGAAAGCCCCTCCAATAAAGACGACGAGTCTTCACCCCTAAACGAAACCAAGCAATTACAGATGAGGTTAACAAACTATTGTCAGCAGGCTTTATTTGGGAGGTCTACTATCCTGATTGGCTCATAAACGTCGTCCTAGTGAAGAAAGCAAATGGGAAATGGAGAATGTGCATGGACTTCACGGACCTGAACAAAACTTGCCTGAAAGATAGCTTCCCTCTACCAAGGATAGACCAGCTAGTAGATTCTACAGCTAGGCATAAGTTACTAACATTCATGAATGCTTTTTCAGGATACAACCAGATAAAAATGGCTGAAGAAGATCAGGAAAAAATTGCTTTCATCACAAGTCAAGGGCTTTATTGCTATAAGGTAATGCCCTTCGGATTGAAGAATGCAGGAGCAACTTACCAGAAGTTAGTGAACAAAATGTTCAGCAAGCATATTGGCAGGAATATGGAGGTGTACGTGGATGACATGCTTGTTAAGAGTAAAGAGGAACTTGCCCACCTCGACGACTTGAAGGAGGCGTTTACCACCCTCAAACAATACCAGATGAAGTTGAATCCTGGCAAGTGTGCCTTTGGTGTAGCCTCAGGGAAATTCTTAGGATTCATGGTGTCTCAAAGGGGGATAGAAGCAAATCCGGAAAAGGTGCAAGCCATACTCAACATGACATCACCCAAGATCGTTAAAGAGGTCTAGAAGCTTATGGGAAGAATTGCAGCTCTCAACAGGTTCGTCTCTAGAGCGACGGACAAATGCTTGCCTTTCTTCAAGACATTGAAGCAAGCCTTTACCTAGATTGACAAATGTGAAGTAGCGTTTCAGGAACTCAAACGTTACTTGAGTAATCCACCCCTCTTGAGTCCATTCAAGAAAGGGGAAAACTTATATTTGTATTTGGCAGTATCAGCCATGGCCATAAGTGCAACCCTCATTTGAGAAGAGGAAAGAAAGTAAGTCCTAGTTTATTATGTCAGTCAAGCTTTCCAAGGTGTTGAAGCTAAGTACCCAAGGATTGAAAAGATTGCATTCGCGTTAATAGTAGCCTTGCGCAAACTGCAACCATACTTTCAGGTAAACCCTATCCTGGTGATGACAGATCAACCCATCAAGAAGTCCATGAACAAGCCTGAAGTAGCAGGGAGAATGGTCCAGTGAGCGATCGAATTCAGCTAGTTTGACATTGAGTACCACCCCAGGACAACCATTAAGGCACAAGCCTTGGCAGACTTCATCGCTGAGTTCACCCTCCCAAACGAGAATGGCTTCACTAACAAGGCAGAACGGTGGACAATATAGACCAATGGTTTGTCAACCCAAAGGAGGGGAGGAGTAGGGGTCGTCATAACCACCCCTGATGGAGAAATGCTTAGATATAGAGTTCAAATGCAATTCTCGGCCACAAATAATGAGGCCGAGTATGAAGGAATATTGATGGGGTTAAGACTTGGGAATGCACTAGGAGCAAAAAAAAAAAAAACCTTTCGCCTTTTGGTGATCGCCACCATATGGATGACCACAGAGCCTGGGGGGCAGCTGATGGGACTGACGAACTCAACTTCCATGGACGATATCATCATTACCAATGAGGTCATCCCTTAAGACGAGCTGATCGAATGTCCACATCATGGACGAAGGTAGCAAAGCCATTCAATACGGGCAATAATACCTTGGGCGGTTACAAAAACAGCTGTATGGACCATTGGAAGCCCATTGAAGTTCATATTATTGAGCACAAGGCGTTACTAAGAAAGGCATTAAAGCCACAATAATTGCCACAACGGCTAGGGGCTGTAGAAACATATATAAGGCCCTCACAAGCACCAGCACAAGGTACATAGACACACCTAAGAAAACTGCTAGCTATTCTAATACTCTGTTATTTCCTAAGAACTCTTGATACTGACTTTGGCATCAGAGACGTTGTGGCAGGCACCACACCGGTGACCACCTTAAGGGAGTTATCTTACCATTTTTAGGGTGACATAAACAGAAGAACGGCTCCATCTTGCACACACACAACGACTGACGAGTTTGTACCTCATCAGATTTCATTCCATAAACTCTATGTTACTCCCAAACAAGATTACTTACATTCCATTCATTTTCATTCTTTTATTTTAAAACATCCAATCAAGGTTACTTAATTCCATTTCATTTCATTCTTTTCCATTCATTTCTCTTGCTTAAATATATTCCATTTCATTTCCTTATAAACTCCCAAACGAAGCCTAAGAGGCAAGGAATGGTAAATGATTAATTATAATTTCATCAACTAAAAAACTAATTGGTGTCTTAGTCTGATGATAAAAACTATCATCAGGAGTGAACGTCATAGGTTGTGAAATTATCTCAAAAAAAAAAAAAAATCATCAACCAAAAAAATAAAAAACAAAAAAAGACAAACAAAAAAGAGGTTCATGATAAGGTGTAATGCACTTTCTAAATAAAAAAATAAAAACGCACTTGTCGATAATTTATTGGTTCACACGCACATTTTGTTTTTGATATTACACGCTCATATTTAAGATTGTTGTTTGTAGTTTGTACTTGATATTTATGTAAACTATGACCTTTTTTTTTAAAGATTATCAAAAAAAATATTACTCCATTTAATAGACTATACTAAATACATCTGAATCTGTATTACCAGGATATTTAGTATTTAAAAAAAAAAAAAAAAAAAAAACCGATAGTATTTTGTAGAATAGTCATTGAATATAAACAATTCAATAAGAAATTCAGTGCTATCATTCCCGGACTTCGTTCTCCATTTTGACTATATGCATCAATAATTGTTTTTATTTATTTATTTATTTATTATTTTTATCATGATGAAAGATCAACCTATCATGCTTTCATGTGAAAATATTTATTTATAACAGTCGCTCCTGCTATTTTGACTTTTATATGCATCAATAATTGATTTTTTTAATCAACATATATATAGATGAAAGATCGGCCTGAACTGTAAAGAAGATTTTTTTATAACAGCTTGTCTTAGGCTCATATGTATTAGTCGTTATTTGGTTTGAGTGCACTACTTATTTTTATATATTATATATATAATCTGAACTGTTCTTCGTTTTCATTCATGACAGGTGTAAACATCAGTTGACCTTGGAGATGTGTAGATGAGAATTGAGGCCTCAAAGTGGCTCAGTAAACGTAATGCAAAGTTCTTACAAAGAGTATTTTAACTTTTAAGTACAATGGTAATAATTTATCATAATTTTTTTTTTATATATAAATAAAAATGAAGGTTTCTCTTCAAACTAGTTTGGAGAAAAATCTTTTAAATACATTCTATATATATTTTTTTATATTATTGTATTTGAATTTTAAAAATCCAACAGTTGGATTATTTGTTCTTATTATTATATCTTTTGTGCTTACAAACTTTTAAAAAGATCAAAGATTTATAGTTATATTATCAATCAAATGTTTATATTTAAAGTTTGTGTGGTATAAAATTATGTATAAAAACAAGTTTACAAATCGAATATTAAATAATATTTTATTTGATCGAAATTTGACATGCATCTAAATTAAAATTAAAACAAGAACCTTCAAATTAGTTTGGAGAAAAACCTTAACCATTAATAAATTAAAATTAAAACAAGAGCCTTTAGAATTAAAATAATTTTTTTTTTCTTTTGAAAAATTATAGAAGGCAAGCAAGAATCTTTAGTAATACTTTATCTCGTGAATTTGTCGTCTATCAAACAAATCTTGACGGAACCTTCAATGAAGTCTTTGGGATTAAAACTTGTAAAATTTGCAAGTTGTATCTATAAGAAAAAGGCAATTGATTGGAAGGCTACGTACTCGTATCTCCATATTAAATTAACAAAAGTTGAATATTAATTATGTGTCCGTTTCGAAATAGTTTATTAAACTTTTTGCTAAAATTCTTTTGCTAAGGGTCGGTTTAAGATTCACTTATTTTGCTGAAATTGAAAATTTTTTGCTGAAAATACTGTAGATAAATGTAAAAGTTAGTTGAAATAGTACAGTGAGATCCTTGAATAGTACCAAAAAGTGTAGTAGAGCCATGAATAGTAGCAAAAATAAGCTGAATACTAAAATAAGCTGGCTTTTTAATTTTTGCCAAACATACACTTAAAGTGTGCTAAAGTTTACATGTATCTTAAAAAAAAATTGAAAAAGTAAAAAAAGGTGGGAAAAAGTGATTATGTTTTAAAAAGTTGTACATAAAAGTTAAAAACAAAGCTTATAAGCTGATGCCAAACAGACACTACGTTTGAAGTTCTACATATTAGTGTCCATTTGGGAACAACTTATTGAACTAAAACTAAAAATTTTTTGTTGAAAGTACTGTAAATAAAGTTAAAAACCAGTTACAGTGAGACTTATGAATAATACCAAAAAGTGCAATGGAACCCAAGAATAGTAGCAAAAATAAGCTGAATAGTAGCAAAAATAAACTAAATAGTAAAAAAAGTTGACTTTTTCAACCAATGCCAAATGCATCCTAGGTAGAATTGTGCAAAAAAAGAAAAGAAAAAAAAAACCATTATGCAACAAATTAAGTAGTAGTATATAACTTTTCTTTTGTACCTTTATTTATTTATTTTGGATGAAAAACTCGTAACTTTATTAAGAAGAGGATAAATTCATTATATCATGAGTAATAACTAACTCAATCAGATGAGGATTTCTACTATCCATGTTACATAATTATCACTGTTCTCTACTTCTTTGGCATATTTTGCCAAGATATGAGTTGGTTTATTGGTTTGACGCTTCACATGAGACGCTTGAATTGATCGGAAATCTTGGAGTTTATGAGCTACCCCGACTAGAATGTTTGAGACAACCACAAGTGGAGTACAAAGACCCAAAAGAGCATTTGCCACTATCTTAGAATCACATTCAAAAACTACATCTCTTATAACAACATCCCATGCAAAAAATACACCTACCTCAATGGCTTTTGCTTTGGCTTCCAGCGGCCCCAAAGGTTGGTGAATTTTTTTCCGTAAAGCTACTGTGACTCTACCCTTATGATCTTGGATTACCATGCCAATCCTCGATTGCCTAGACTGGGCAAACACAGCACCATCCACATTCACCTTATAGCTAGAGATCGCTGGTAATGTCCATCTTGCCTCCAGGTCTTCCCTCCGTTGAGTAATCAAGTGGTTAGCAGCCTGAAACTTAGCAATTAGCATCCGAGCTTTTTGTATCACCTGCTGTGCCGATTGGCATGTACTCCCATGCCTAACAACATTTTTGTTGTATCACATACACCAAGCTATCATGATTACCATCTCTAGGACTTCATCCCCGACATGTTGAACAAACATTAAGTATCAAATCAAGTCCACAAACTCACGATAAAAAACTCCCTGAGTCTATAAAATGATGCCCGATAAATTCCATACCTTCCGAGCATGCTCATAGTCCCAGAATGCACGACCACTGGTCTCTTCCTCCAAACCACACATTTCACACAAGCTCTCCTCAATCACCTTCTAATGGTACAGATTGGCCTTTGTGGGAATGATGTTGAGAGAAACCCTCCAGGCAAAGGATTTTATCTTATTTGGCAAATGTAACCTCCAGATTCTTGGCCAAAAAGATTTGTGGCTGTCCCTATTTGAAGTTCCTTCCATACACCCCTTTGAAAAATCAGAAACTGCTAATTTGTATGCACTACTAACTGTGAACTTTTCTATAGGAGTATACACCCACACTAGTTTATCCTCTGGCAAGCTAGCACTTAACAGAATACTGAGAATAGCTTGAACATCAGTTGGAATAAATATCGGCTTTACTAATTTTGCCCACTAGTCACAAGATAGGGGATCAATGAGAGCACTCACCTTGGCATGTGCAGGTAGTGTATTCGGTTGAGATAGAACTTTGAAGCTAGCCAGTTCATTTAGCCACTTATTAGCCCATATTCCAATTGATGCTCCATCCCCAACCTGCCACTTACACCATTTTCTTACAATTTTTTGAGCAGCAATTATACTTCTCCATGCGAATGATGGCCGAGAACCCATTTCGGCCCCCAAAAAATCACTATTTGGAAAATACCTTGACTTTAAGACTCTATAGATGAGAAGAAAGGTATTTATTTGAAGCCACCTCCTTGTTTGGCTAAAAGTGCAAGATTAAAAGTTTTAAGGTCACGAAAACCTAAGCCACCTTCCTCCTTTGTGGTACAAACTTTATCCCAACTAATCCATGACATCTTAGTTTTTCATTTGTTTGTCCCCACCAAAATTTGCGAACCATGCTCGTCATCTCATCACATAGAGTGTTTGGGAGCTTGAATACACTCATAGCATATGTAGGGATTGCTTGAGCTACTACTTTAATTAGAATTTCTTTTCCAGTGTGAGCTTACATCTTCTCCTTCCACCCTGATAATTTAT
The DNA here is from genome assembly GCF_001633185.2 of Quercus lobata. Taxonomy (NCBI): domain Eukaryota; kingdom Viridiplantae; phylum Streptophyta; class Magnoliopsida; order Fagales; family Fagaceae; genus Quercus; species Quercus lobata. The sequence goes on along the minus strand of NC_044915.1, from coordinate 30,387,604 downwards.
TATCCAGTCTTTCCTTTAAATGGCAAAAAGTACTGCATTTTGATTTCCTACCAGGAATCACAAACCCAAGTAAGTCTTGTGTTGTTTAATTACCTCTGCCCCAAAACTAGATTTAATGTCATCTTGAATGTCTTGTGGAGTGTTACTGGTGAAAAACAAAGATGTTTTTCCCCTATTCAATTGTTGGTTTGATGCTTGTTCATATGTCTCCAAAGTCCTCTCCAAATTAGTACAATCTTCTCTTGTGGCTCGACAAAAGATAAGACTATCATCAACAAAAAATAAATGTGACATCTCTGGACCCCGTGTGCATGCAACCACAACTTCATTGAACCATCCTCCACTGATTTCCTCAAGAGTGAAGAGAGACCATCTGCACAAATCAAGAATAAATAGGGAGAGCGGGGGTCCTCTTGGCGTAGTCCCCTTGATGGCACAATGTGACCTTGAGGCTTCTCGTTGATTTTAATAGCATATGATACTGATCTCACGCATCTCATCATAGTATTGACCCAGCCTAGATAAAAACCCATTTTGGTCATAATTTTTTTCCAAACAACCTTATTCAGCCCTATCATAAGCATTAATCATATCCAGCTTCACTACCATTTCTCCCACCTTCCCTGATTTCTTCTGGCTAATATGATACATTATTTCAAAAGCAACTAGTACATTATCAGTAATAAGGTGTTCAGACATAAAGACTCTTTGATTCTCACTAATGATGTGTGTGAATAAACGTTTTAATCTATTTGCAAGAACTTTAGAGGCTAATCTAGAGACAACATTGCTAAGGCTAATGGGCTGAAATTGGGTAACCTTTGTTGGGTTCTTGACTTTAGGTATGAGCACAACATGAGTTTCATTAAACTATTTTGGGGGAATAATGCCATGATTAAAAAAATCAAGAACTGTATTAGTACTTTAGTTTAGCTTGTTCCCATCTTTTGCTTCTAATTTTTTTTATATGACATTTCTCTTGAACAAAAGAAAAGAAAATAATGGATTTCAGTTAGTTAGTTCAATTGATAAAGTATTCGATAGTTGAATAAGAGATTTGCAATTTAATCCTGCCTACACCAAAAATTAATTGATATTTTGGTCTGATTATAAAGGGTAATCATCAGTAATTGATCTTATAGGTTGAGACTATAAATAAAATAAAATAATAGCACATGCATATATTATTCAATTTGGTAGAACATTTTAATATTTTATCTGTTTGGCGTCATACATATGCAAGACAGCCGATGATGAAAGCTGCCTCTGGCTTTCGAAAGTCTACGGAGAGTTGTCATTCTGCAAAAACAAAATACAACTATACGAGAATACTACGTAATCAGGAGTTTATTCGAATATTCTTTTTCCTAAGACGCAGGCAATAAGACTCTTTGGTTTCGCAAGTCCTCTCTTTCGAGTTTCGAGTCTTTCGACTACTGCAGCTTCACTTGGAGTACCCTACCTGGACAGACTGATGGAGTAGTAGGAGTAGCCCGCGAAACTCGCTAGTCCTCTTTTGTTCACTATTAAACAAACAAACAAAGAGATTGATACTATAATTAATTTATTATCAAGTATTCTTGGGTATGATTTAAAAAAAAAAAAATTAAAAAGAAAGTATTCTTAAGGGTATCTTCAAAGCAATATTTGATGTTAATGGGTGCCTTTAAGATATTGGTAAAAAACAGTAAAAAAATTAATTGTTTTATTATTTTTTTATTAAATATTTCTAAAAATAGTTCTTAAATTAATGCCCTTAGAACATTCATTAACATTTTCTTTCTCCAATAACAATATTATCAGGTTCTTGATATAGTATTATCAATTTTTTTTTTTTTTTTTTTTTTTTTTGAGATTACAGATAGAAGTATTATTAATAAGAGAAAAAGAGTACACAGAGAAAAAAAAAAAGAAAGCACTATAAAAAAGAGGCCCAGCTGTAGAAACAACACAACCCGCCTATACTATCCAAATTCCAAACTAGCAATTCGAGAAAAAAAATCTTCCCAAAGAAAACTGTGCCAGCAATCAACTATTAAGGAAGACCATCTCTATTATTCATCTCAGGAACTTCTCTGTGTTGCCATAAGGCGTTGATACTCCGTTAACATATATATATATATATATATATATATTCGGTGTGAATATTGAACAGTGAACACAACTTGTTCCTTTTGACTTTGGTACCCAATCAAAGCAGCAATTGAGGTTTTTATTTTTCAAAGTTTAATATTATGCCACCATCAATATGAAGTAAATTTTGTTAGTTCGTTATGCTTTTTCCCCAGGTCGGAAGCCAGTTTATTGCATTATCTTTCAGGTAGAATTTTTAGTTTAAAAAAAGAAAAAGAAAATAGAACCTATATTTATGCTATTATCTTTTGATCCAATTGGTATAATGGAGGAGGGGGATTTGAACCCCTAGACATCTCTCTGTTGAGTGACAAGGCTCTACATTATATTTATACTATTATCCAATATTATTTGAGTACAGGACTGAACTCATAACCTAATGAGATATTTATGAACAAAAAAAAACAAAGAAAAATAAAAGGTTATAGACATACATAGTCATCAGGTGGTAGACCGTATTATACAGTTCTAACAATTCCCTTTTTATGAACAGTTCTAACAATTATTTGTGCATGCGATCCATACTCTTTACATAGTCGGGCCACACTAACAATACATAACAAGTTAATTGAAATGTAACTAGTTTATCAAGCATTCGGTAAACTTTTCTTGAATTGGTCAACGTTTTTTATTGACTTTATTTTTGTGATTACATCTAATTTGACTTAATTTATTGATTTTAAGTGGAATTAATCATCTTGTTAAACTAACCAATTATGTATTCGGTCTGATTACTGGCCGGTTTATTACCACTAGCATGCAAGTCACCAAATTTAAAACAATAAGCAATAAAGTAAATAATACATAATATCAGTGATGAACTATGAAGCATGGGTGCGTTTCCGGATTTAGGTGTGAGTGCGGGACTCGGCAACTTTTGAAAAAGTAGGGTGTGGATGCGGCAGAGTGCAGCGACTAAAAAATTATTAAAATTATTTTTATTTATATTTTCTATATATTGCTAAGTATACTGTTTTTACATTATATAAACATATACCAAATTTAAGAGCAATAGTAGATAATAACTAAAACATGATATACATAAAACATGATGTTCATGATGGAGAGATTGAGACCTTGAGTGAGTGAGTGGTTGCGGGTTCTTAGGAAGTGAGAGAGGGGAGATGGAGAGTGAGTGAGCAGGAGAGTAGAGAGGCTGGGAGGCAGAGACTAGAGAGCAATCGGTGAGAAGAGAATGAGAGATTTTAGGGTTTTTATTTATTTATTTATTTATTAAATTTTTTTTTTAAAGATCATTTTTATTTTAAAATTTTTACTTGAATTTTGGCCTGAATCGTTTCGGCGGTTTTGGCCGATACGATCCGTTTTGACTTGAATCGGCACGAATCAGCCTAATTCGGTCACAGAACAGGCGAAAAGTTTTGATTGATCAACAGTCCGTCAAGAGTTGATCTAGAAAGCATAAACGAGAGACTGACTGAGAAATTTTCCACCGATCAAACATGTAACAAAGGTCAATCGAAAATGCCAAAACTTGAAAATAATGCAGAAAATGCAACTTATACACATGATACAGACGAAACGAGATCTGCAAATGTAAGCAAAATATCAAACAAATTGTATCTCTTATCCTCTGAGACTCACTCAACCCCAATTTCTTAACATTTTGCAATATTAAGCTTAATCAAATCAGAACATATTATGCAACCAAGATTGACCAACTACGCCACATATGTTAAATTTACCAAGAGTAGCAAATCTAGCTATAGCTCGCGTGTTTTTTCTGAAGCATGTTAGTGAGCTAGTCAAAAAAAGTTTGTGAGGTGGCTAAGTTGATACAAGAAACTAAACACGTAAATTCAGTATGTAAACCAGAACAAGAAACCCTCTCGAGTTAAATTCCAGTCCATTTTGGGTCATTTCAGCCAATTTCAGATTGTCATTTTGTTGTTGATAAGTAAAAAATACTATTCGGAAACTCTTTTTTCAAAGTTCATTGTGAGTTTTTAACTTAACCTTCGGAGGGTCTTAAGCTAGCACTACACTGGTACTTTCTGAAGGCATTCCTTTTTTTGCACGTTTTCTACTCTTCACCTTTTGCTAAAGACCACGGATTTGAGCGATAGACCTATTGACGATTTTCAGCATTATCAGTATATACTATATATATAGTATTACTCTAACAATTGTGAAATTTGTTGTAAAAAGAAAAGACAATACTTTTAGTCTCAAGTTGGGCCATTGAACTTTGTTTTCATTGGAAAAAGACGAAAATGTGTCATGTACTTGACATTAGTTTGCTTTTTATTTTATTTTATTATGTAGAAGTAGAGAAGTCTTCTTATTTATGCTAGGGGCAAAGTTAAGATAGAAAATTTTTGTCAAAGGCAAAATGCTTTATAAGAGCATCACAACAGTGGAGCTAAAAATTTAGCTTTTTAGCTCCACCAAAAGTTACTTTATCTATTTTACCTACACACATGTTGCAGCAGTGGATCTATTTTAGCTTTCAACACAATAAAATAATATAAATATCATAATAAAATAATATATTTACTACAATAAAATAATATATCCACTCTAATAAAATAAGACATACTACTACCCAAAAAAAAAAAAAAAACACCACAAATGGCACAATCCACAACCACCACCAAGAACAACCACCCATAACCACCCAGACCACTACCAAGAGGCACAAAACCCACCATCAAACCTAGATCACTGTCGAACCAGACCAGCCATCATCGATCACACCATTGCCGACCCACTAACCCACGCCATCCACGAAACCCACTGACCCACCATCAAACCCAGACCACCGTCGAACCAGACTAGCCATCGCTAATCACGCCATCGCCGACCCATTAACCCACGCCATTGTTGATCCACTAACCCACGCCATCCACGAAACCCACCAACCCACCATCAAACCCAGACCACTGTCGAACTAGACCAGCCATCGCCGACCCACTAACCCACGCCATCCACAAAACCCACCGACCCACCATCAAACCCAGACCACCATCGAACCAAACTAGCCATCGCCGATCACGCCATCGCCAACCCACTAACCCATGCCATCGCTGACCCACCGACCCACACCATCGCCGATCACGCGAAAAGAAGAGAGAAAAGATAGCTTAGAGATAGATAAGGAAGAGAGAGGGTTGAGACTCTTTGAGTCTAACGAAAAGAAAGAGAAGGAAGAGAGAGAGAAAAAAAGAATAGTTTAATGGGAAAAAGAGAGAAAAGTTTTGTTTTTTGTTTTTTTTTTTTTTTTTTTTTTTTTAGCTTTGCACTACAGTGCACATCTATAGATAGATGTGCACTGTAGCTGAACAGGTAAAAATTTTACTTATGCCTCCACTGTTGCAGCATGGTTTTTAGGGGTTTGAGGAGCTAAAAATACCAATATGGCTTTTTAGCACCACTGCTGTGGATGCTGTATTATATAGGAGTTTTTTGGGAGGTGGGGGGCGTTTGCCCCCTCTCGCCCTCTCTTGACTCCCCCCCTACGTGTAGCTATACAAAAAGTGCAGGTAATTAAAAAGAAAAGTAGCGACACTCACCCAATCTACCTACATTAATTGTGTATTTAATTAGTCTCTTTTTAGGATAACTTTTATGTCTCAATTTTTTGAAATAAATCACTAACTTGTCCAATAAAATTGGGTTTCCCACAAGTCACAGGTCCGATGGAGACGTTTTCTTTCACATTTTGTCTGGGGCTCAAAATTTGTTTGCAAAGTTAGGAGGATTGAAAATTCAACATGCACTAATTCAATACTTAATTGGTTAATTTGTACATATATCACCAACACCTTCATTTCAAACAAAACTTCTCTGTTCCGTTTTTTGTTTTCTATTTTTAATCCATTAATCATAACTTATCATATATACTTTTTTTCTTTTCTTATAAAATTTCTGATTTTTATTCTATTCTTTCCAGTAAATCTCTTATGGGTTCTATTTATTATGAGTTTCAGGTCAATCCTGTATTTTAAATTTTAACAATCATTCCCAATCTCCTTCATAAAAAAACGGATCTATAAATAAGGATTTTTTTTTGGATAAGATATATATAAGGATATTAATTATATTATAAAGTATACGTTTCTTTTTGTATAAGGATTTTTTTTTTGAGGAAGATTTTTTATTTTATTTTTTTGGTATAAGGATATTAATCATATGAGTTTTAGATCAATCCTGTATTTTAAATTTTAACAATCATTCCCAATCTCCTTCATAAAAAAAACGGACCTATTTATAAGGATTTTTTTTTTTTTGGATAAGATATATATAAGGATATTAATCATATTATAAAGTATAGATTTCTTTTTGTGTAAGGATATTTTTTTTGAGGAAGATTTTTTTTTTGGGTATAAGGATATTAATTATATTATAAAGTATAGACGCTAGATATTAGATATACATTAACATACTAATAAATTTTTAAGCCAAGTAAATTAATTATATTAATTATGTTCTAGGCTTTAGTCCATGCAATCAACATAAATATTGCATAAAAATATATAACAGCAGTAACAAATAACACACTATTTTTGAGAATCAAATAACACACTATATGATAATGCATGAAAAAATCGATGGAAAAACCCTATTGTGAGGGCTTTCCTACCAGCCCCAAGAAAAACATGTCCACTAAAAAATTGAAGTTTAATTTATAAATTAGAATAATCCTATTCTAAATTGCTACAACGTGCATATTTTGGACGAGGCAACAACTTCTACACCACCAATCTTAAGATGCTATTTGGATGGCCTGTTTCCGTAACTCAATTCTCAGTTTCCATACCTCATAACTTAAAAATGGGGGGACCTGTAGCTCAATATCCGTTTGGTGCACGATAACTCTGTTTCTATCACTCAATTTTCTGGTTTTTGAGTTATGAGTTATGAAAACTGAAAACAAATTTTAGCTGTTTTCAATTTCCATAACTCATAACTTAATAGCATTTTTGTAATTAAACACACATGGGAGACCCACTAGTCATAACTCAGCCGCACCTTTTGACTTTTTTTTTTTCCCTCTCTTCTTCTGGTTCGGTCTTCAGTGTTCTTTTTTTTTTTTTTTTTTTTTTTTTTTTTTTTTTTTTTTTTTTTTTTTTTCAATTGTTCGGTCTTCAGTTCTGGGTTTCTTCTTTCTTCTTCTTTTTTCCACTGGGTTAGGTGAGTTTGGGTACTTAAAAAAAAAAAAAAAAAAAAAAAAACTGCACTAAGTGATAGGTATGGGGCCTACAAATAGTGTGAAAAATATTGAGTGATGAGTAACGAGTGATGGTGCCAAATGGGTAGGGTATTTTAAGTGATGAGTGATGAGTGATGAGTGATGAGTGATGAGTAATGAGTAATGAGTGATGAGTGATGAGTGACGAAAATTGAGTGATGAAAAAAAATGATCCAAACAGCTTCTAAGTTTGTTCAAGCTCGATCATCGGCTGAGGCTTTAGAGAGTTTGGGATACATAAAGCACCAATGCACGTTAGGCGGCTCTCCAAAAGTTTTTTGTTTTTATTTTTATTTTTTTAACCTTAGTCTTAGTTGCACAAAACCCTGGACACTTACTGTTGGATAGGCTTAATACTTAGATCTAAAATACGCAGTTCAATAATTGAAAACTTTAAAGCTTTCAATTATTGATTGACTAGTTGTCAAAAGTTATTGAACTAACTTGTATATATGTGTGTGTGTGTGTATATATATATATAAATTATAAAAATTCTACTCTAACCTAATCTAAGTGTATATGTGTGTGAAACTTCCTTCTGGAGACTTAAACCCCTCCTCTTACCTCCCACACCCCACAAAACACTTATACTTATGGAGTGACCACCGCACTAAGGGTGCACGGTGGTGAACTAACTTGTATTTGACTTGCATAATCCTAGCCAATTGATTTGATTTCAAAATAAACTTGTAAGATACTTACAAGACATACTTTTTGTTTACAGTTTGCCAACTATATACTCAGCACACTAATAACTAATAAAATTAAGGACAAATCTTAGTTATAAAATTAATTGTAGCCTAACTGCCTAAGGTTATAACTTTACACAATAAAATAAATATTACTATATATTTTGAAAATCTAACCGTTAGATTGCATGATCTCTTAACACACATGTCAAATTTTATATCAATTAGATATTATTTACTATATGATCTAAAAGCTTATATTTTATGCATAATTTTAAATTACAAAAACTTGCAATTTAAATAATTTATTGATAACATAGCTATTGTTCTTTAATATTCCAGAAATTTGGCAAACATGAAGGATATAAGAAGAAGATGTAATCTAATGGTGGATTTGTCAAAATTCACATCCAATAAAAAGATATTAAGTAAGGATATAGCGTTAGGTTACAACCAATTTTGTAGCTAAAATTTGTCCTAAAATTAAACCAAATTTAATCGCGTGCATGATCAATTTTGAATGAGTTCTTAATTCAATAGAAATTTTGAACCATGCATCCACAACCAACTAAGTGCAATATATATATATATATATATATTAAACAAATGCAGTTCAACTACAAAATGTTTTGGTTGTTTTGGCATAAAATTTTTTCTTACGGAAAATACTTTTATTGGAAATTGATTTATTTTAAGTTGTTTGGTTATTAAAAAAAAAAAAAAAAATTCTATTTAGTTGTGTTAAAATTCCCAATAATGATGGCAATTAGGGGAGGAAAGCATTGATGGTGGCCGGTGGCAATTAACAATTGGTGATCAATTGCTTGTGATGGCCAAAGAGTGGTGGTTGTTGATAGCCAAGTGGACAGTGGAGGCGGGCCAATGTTTGGTGGCAACAATGGCTAATGATAGATGGCCAATGGGCAATAGTGGGCGAGTTAGTGGTGATGGGTAAGTAGACAATGGTGCTATGCTTTGTTGTTGATGTGGGAAGAATAGTGTAGAGAAGTTTTAAAAGATATAATTGTAGTGCTTTTTTATTATTATTATTTAGGCAAAAATGCAAAACTGACCCTTTAACTTTCACATTTTTTTCATTTTAGTCCTCTAATTTTTAGTTTTGTCAATTTAGTCCTCTAACTTTCAATTTTTGTCAATTTAAGGCTCTGTTACAAATCTGTTACTACTGCCAAAATGACGCTGTTTTGCATGTTGTTGTTGTTGTTTTTTTTTTTTTTTTTTTTTTTTTTTTTTTTCCTTGAATTAAAAGAAAAATCTAGAAAAAAAAAATGACAACTTTCTAAACTTTCCATGTTTCTTTCAAAGAAGAGAGCAACCTGTTATCTGATCTCTCAGATTCCGAGCGAAAGGCTTTACAAGAATTGAGGCAACTCGTCCAAGAAGCTTTGGACACTAAACAGTTCACTCAAAAGCAGGAAGGCCAAGTGGGGGAAAACAAAGCAGAAGAACAAGAAGGAGAAATATCCATCTGGGGTATTCCTCTTCTTAAAGATGATAGGAGCGATGTGATTCTTCTCAAGTTCTTACGAGCTAGGGATTTCAAGGTGAGAGATTCATTATTGATGATCAAGAACACAATCAAATGGAGGAAACAGTTCGGGATCGATGCACTTGTAGGCGAGGACCTTGGTGATGAGTGGGATAAAGTGGTGTTCATGCATGGATATGACAGAGAAGGACACCCAGTGTGTTACAATGTTTATGGCGAGCAGGGGCAGCAAGGTTCCTTGTCGCTGGTGAACTCAGTCACTCTCTCTCTCTCGGACTCAAAGCTAGGGATTTGATTCTTGAATCCTTTTTTTGTTTTGATTCAGGGAAGGGGAACGACGACATCTTCCCCTTAATGTTTTCCTTTTTTTTTTTTTTTTTTTTTAGATTTTTCTTTTAATTCCAAATTTATAAAAAAAAAAAAAAAACCATGCAAAATGGCGTCGTTTGTGTAGCAGTAACAGATTTGTAACGAAGTTTTGAATTGACAAAAATTGAAAATTAGAGGACTGAATTGACAAAACTGAAAGTTAGAAGACTGAAATGGAAAAAATGTAAAAATTAAAAGGTCAATTTTGTATTTTTGCCTATTATTTATAAATAGGAATTAGTTTCCATTTAAAAAATGTTAAAATAAAAAATTATTTTATAAATCCCTGATATGGTAAGTGATTATTAGTAAATAAAAAAGAAGTATTATTAGTGAGCTCTAATAAAATCTGATAAGAATTAATTTGTCGCATCAAGCATTTGTATAAATATTATAAAATATTTTGTGCTTATAATATTGCTTTGTTCGGCGAATATATCTCCCTCCCCATTTTCCTTAAAAACTTCACACGTAACCTATAGCGATGATAAACTTCCCTCACAAGAATATTCTGTCAAGCAACACTGTATAGCTGACATCAGCTCAATAACTATGTATTTGTTTAAGATTATAAATAAAATATACAACAACAAAGGAGATTCAATTGTTGAATTTAGATACCTTGCCAGCCACGGCCCAAGCCATTTTAGTATTTTACACATTTGATTAGTTCCGATTTTCGTATATGATTAGTTTATGTTCCTGATTGTACTATTTTATTGCATTATCCCACGAAACAAAACCATGCTAAACGTAAGATAAGATATTTTCTATTGACTTGACAAAGAGAAATAATTGGATATTTTATGATCCATCAATTATTGCACATTTTTTATTGAGGTAATTGTCCGGCATTCTGAGAATCTGATTCTTATTAGGAGTATCTTTCTTTTATAATAGCCCTAAAACCAGGGGCGGAGCTACATGTTAGGGTGGGGGCCAAAATTTTTGAAAACTTTTTTTATACTATATAGAAATATATTTTAAAAATTAGTCCTCAAAAATAGGACTTGACCCTCAAATTTTTGAGTTAGCCCAATAATTTTCTTAAGAAAAATTGTCCAATTGGTCACAATAGTTATAAAGAATGTATTGTTTCTCAAATTCATTTTTTGTTGTAAAATATGTTTTCATATCTCTTAAAGTTTCGGATCATTCATTCAATTGAATTTTTTCTTTACTCGCAATGGTAGACAATTTGGTAATTTATATTGAAAATGAAAATTTTAAGGATTTCATTATAGAAGATGGTGAAAGATAAATTGAACTCTATAAAACATTTAATTTTAAGGATTTCACTATGAAAGATACTAAATTCTTGGTGTGTGTGTGTGTGTGTGTATAGATGTATGTGTTTGTATATGTGTATGGAAGTTTGTAAAGACAACAAATTAGTAACACAAATTGCACCCGCCCGCCCCCCCAAAACAAAATTTTTTAGCTCCGCCCCTACTTAAAACTAACTTTACTAATATGTGCCTTACAAGTTGTTATTGTGGAGAGCTCGATGTAGGTTGTCATAGAAAGTGATACTAAAGTTTGCGTTGACAGTCTAAATGGAATGGGAGAGCTAGTTAACTAGTTCATTAGCACTATTATTTGTAATTCGCTTGAACTTAAAAAAAAGAAAAAAAAAATCTTTTTTCTAATTGCCACAAACAAGCTTGTTGTTAGGCTTAAAAGCCATTTTTTGTTGTAATAAGCATGAAGCTCCTAAAGTCATTCTGAATGCTTGTAAGGCTAATTGCATTTTGTAAGTACTTTTTGTTTGTTTGTTTGTTTGTTTTTTTTTTTTTTTTTAGAGAGAGTTTCAACGTATGACGTCCACTCTTGATGATAACTATTTATCATATGGCCAAAATGGGAAATTAACCATGTTTGCCAAACAATATAATTAGTAGGCATTGTTTTCAAACTATATTTTTTACTAATATCTCGAGTCTAAGAGGCTCGATTTTTGGGCTATAAATCGAGTATTTGAGGGTCGGTTTTTATCTTCTGATTGGGTCTGATGTGGCGTTTTTTCCACGTGGCACCACCTAGAAATCGAGTCTTAGAGACTCGATTTATAAGCCAACCCTTTAAGCGTCGATTTGTATGTGACGCGATTTCATATTGGGCAATTTCAAAAATAACGCCTCTCCACTCTCCCTCACCCTATCACTCCCACACATACACTCTCACGCCTCTCTCAGTCATCCTCTCACTCTCACATAGTCGCCCTCTCACTCTCACTCACCGAGCCACTCTCACTCAATCTCCACTTTCAAGGACCCTCTCCACTCTCAAGCAACCTCTCCACTCTCACTCACCCTCTTCTCTCACCCACCCTCTCCACTCTCACTCACCCTCTCCTCTTGCACTCAGTCTCCACTCTCAGAGGCACAAAGACTCTCAATTCCTCACTCTCATTTTGTCAAATCCTCACCCTGACTAAAACCCACGCTAGGTAATCCGTTTCTTAAATGCTTGTTTTGTTTTGCGGGTTTATTTTTTTTATTTATTTATTTATTTGTTTTTTTTTTTGGTCGGTTCTCAAAAGATAGATTAGGGTTTGTCAAGAATTAGGGTTTTTCATTATTTTTTTGTGACTTTAATTATATGTTGATGATTATTGAATATAAATGGGTTTTTTTGAGGTCTGGGTTTGTCTATTTGTTATGGGTTATTGAGTTCTTGTAATGGGTTTTTGTTTCTAACTTTGTGTGGATATTGGGTTATTGAGTTCTTTTATTGGGTTTTTGTTTCTTGAGAGGCTTGTGCTTGTTAGTAGTTTATTGATCAATACAACTATATATTTAAACAATAGTCCTTTTGTTTATACAATAAAAAAGATTAGTTTTTTTTATTCATTAAGGGCATTCAATGAATCCAATTCGTAAATTAAGTATATATTACATTGTCTTTGTCAGTTGTTTCAAGTCCAATGAATGTTAAAATTGAGAAGCAGGAGAGGCTTTAGTTAAATTCAGTTTATGTTAATGGGTTCTGCTAAATCTGCAGTGTAGGATTTACCAAATTGCCTTTTACACTATATTTATATCCTCAACATATTTATTTATTTTTAATTTGAATTAAAAAATTAAAAAAATCCTGGCAGAAGGAAATGCAGAATTAGAATTACTTCCCTGGACCCATAAAATGAAATGGTAGAATAGTGAGTATTTTAGTGTTGTTTAACTGTGGGAAGGTGATGATTTTTCTTAAACGCTGGCTGTCTTTTAAATTTAGTATGTATGCTTCTTGGCTCATTTTGGGAAATCTGCTTAGCATCATGTAAGTTTTTAATAAATATGTGATACTAGTGGTATGAATTAGTGATGTTCATAGAAATGTGAGGTTTCTCCTACGACAAGTTGGCCATTGGTGAATCCATTGTGAGATGTAAAGTAATTGTCCCTTTGGTAGTTTCTGAAAATGAAACTCAATATGGATTTCTCATAGTTAAGGTGCTCTAAACTATGAAATGCTTAGTTCAATGACATGAGCTGTGTATTTTTAATAGAAACTTAGTTTAGTTGTCATGAGCACATTCAATGGAGTAGGATGAATATACTGCCCTAAAATGTTTCCTAGATGCCAATGCATTGGCTTAGTCTTGTATTGGGTTTTTGTTACTGACTTTTATTTTCATGTACTTGCCTTTTATTTTAGCTATTTATGAATTTGTTGTGGATGGTCTATGTTACTTTGCATATTAGTCAGTGTAGTTTACACAGTATGTATGAATTTTTAGTTAAGGCTTATGCCACAGTAGACTACAAATTCAGTTAGTTAAGGCTTACGGCAGATAACTGAATTCTTTCATCTTTGCTTCATTCTTTCATCTTTTATTGAATCATTCTTTCATATTTTACTGAATTCTCATTGTACAAATTGGTTTTGGTTGCTCTAACTCATACCTAGTTCCATAAGCATATTGTGTGTTCATTTCTCAAACTAACTGCTTATCATTCTTGTGCAGTATGGCTGTTGCAAATGCTGGATAGATTAACCATGCGCAGCCTGGCCCCATTGACAAGTCGGTGTTGACGTTGTAGCCCAAGCATCGGTCAGAAGCTATTTGGAATGGGCAGGTAAAACTAAAGATTTAACGAATGTACACTGTAAAGTTGTTATTTACAAATATGTATTTTGTTGGCTTTTATTCTGTGTCAAATTTGATTGTAATTATATTCAATCTTTTGTATGTTGTATTTATTGTGGGATTTGATTGTAAGGGTTGTGTGTTAGAGAGAGAGAGTGTGTGAAGACTCAAGCAATTGAAGCTAGAAGAGTTCTCGCGGGTATCTCGCGATTAAGCATCCCGCGAAATGAAGCATATACCTTACACATGACTGAAATGCGAAGAGTCGGTACATATGGAGACAATTGTGTTTCACGAGTAGCTCGCAGGTAAGGCCTTCCTGTGAGACACCCGCAAAACATTTTGTTTTGCCAAACTGTGCTATCTGATACACAATTTCTATACCCATACTATATATACCCACATTACCCACAAATGTTGAGGAGTGCTTCTGAGAGAAAACCCTAGCCTTAAACCTTGAGAGATAGAGATTATCATACCCATATATCTTTACACATATGCTTGTGGATTTCCTCAACTCCTACCTCTCCATTTCCATACCATTGAGAGGTTGATAGCCCAAACACTTACCACACCCTTTCAGAGTGTCAAGTGAGATTTTGGTGCTGCTGGGAAGCATTGGAAGAAGCCAAGGATGGCAGATACAACATGGAGCTTGTTGCAGGATCTGGAGAGTTAGACAAGACACAGTTCCGAGAAGTCTTGTTGGAGTAGGAGCTTGGAGGGCTTAGGTACATCGGGTAGATTAGGCTTGGAAGGTCTCTTGCTAACTCATGTATCCCAACTGATTATTTAGTAGATCGTTTACTGCTTGGAGGGCAGTGGAGAGGTTTTTCGCTGAGTTCTTCGGTTTCCTCTTCGATAACATATCGGCGTGTTATCTTGTGTTTGCATCTCTCTTCCCTACTCTTTTATATTCCATTTTACTGCTGTGTTATTTTGGTTATGGATTAGAGTAGCTTGTTTGTTTATTCGCTCGCATTTACATTATTCCGCACTTAGAACTAAGTTAGTGTAAAATCTATCGAGTCATATCTTTAATTTGGGGGTCTAAACAACTCTTGTGTTTTTTAACAGATTTTCGAGCTTTCAATTGGTATTAGAGCGGGTACACTTGTTTTGGTTTCATTAACTAAGTGTGATCCTTGAACCCTTGTGTGTTTTGCCATGGATAATGTTGTGTATGCTTCTATGGATATTGTTGATTGTAACATGCTATGTGTTTATGAAAATGCCTCTATAAGTGTTTATCCTCATGATTGTGATGCCATATTACATGAATCTATGGGTGTTGTTGATATTCCTAACATCAAACTCTTTAAGAAAAAGGCTAAGAAGTTTCATAAGGATTTGAGCAAGTTATTTTGTGAAAATGATGATTTGATTGCCAAGCTCAATGAATCCAACAAATTGGTTGAAAGATATAAGAAACTTGCTGAAAATTCTCTTGAAAAGCTGAAAGAGTTTGAATGTTTGAATATAGACTTGGATTCTAAACTTGTTTTGTCTAACAAACTTGTTGATAAGCTAAAATGCGAGAATGAATCTTTGAAAATGCATGCCAAGTGTTTGATTGTTGAACCTATTGCTAAAAATGATAAAAATATATGTTGCAATCATGTTGTGGTACCCGATTTTGTGCCTATTGTGTGTTCTACCTTAAAGGACAAATCAGTGTACATTCCTTCACATAAAAGCAATCAAAAGGTGGAGAGAAAGGCTATTAAGTGAAAGCCTCTGTTTAGGTCTCAAACTAAGGTTTTGGATGGATTTAAATTTGTTCCAACTTGCCACCATTGTGGTGTGATTAGTCATATAAGACCTTAATGTCATAAGTTGAAGAGAGAACAAAATCATATGGCTAGATCCCTTCCCAAAAAGCCTAATGGACCTAAACACATTGTTTGTCACCATTGTGGTGCTTTTGGTCTTCTAAAACCTCATTGCTCTAAGTTTCATGCTCTTAAGAGAATCAAAAGAAAAGAGAAACTTGAGCTTCTTGGAAGGTATGCTAAAAAGGGTAAACCAGTTTTGAGTGAAGATAGCATATTGTTAAAGAAAGTATTTAATGCTCTTAACTCCTTGACTATGTGTATCTCCAAGTCTCATTCTTCTAACCCTCGTCTCACTTCTCAGGAGACATTCATTCCAAACAATCGTTCCATTTGGATGAGGAAGGGTTTCTATGGTTGAGTTTTTGCTCTTTTGGTCCTTGATCTAATTTTTTCGATCTTTGTAGGACCCTTCTTGCATTAGATGCTTCATTGTCATGCATTTGTGCATCATGCATCTCTTTATATGCATTGTTTTGATTGTTTTTGCATTTGTTGATCTTACTTTTCCTGTTCTGTTTTTGAGTGTGTTCAAAAAATTCAAAACCCATAAAAATTGAAAAATCTTGAAAAAGTTTGATTGCTTGTGTTGTGTATATCACATGTGAGTTTGGCCTAGTACCTTCGTACTAATGGTATAGTGCATTTACGAGCTTATCTTGTTATGTATGCACATTTATCTTTGTGGGAGAAATCTTGAAAGTATGTGTGATTGTTGTAAATAGAACTTCAAGCTTGTCATGAATGATTGGTCAATAGTCTTGATAGTTTTGATACTTGCATAGATTTGTGCCTGTATCTCTTCCCACTTTATTTTTATGTTTTTGCCATAGAGCTCACCAAATGTAAATCTCCAAATGAAAAGAGATAATGAGCTGCAAAAGCCTGTTGCACATACTAGTATTTGCGACTTTTGTATTAAAATGTATGGTGTTCAAAAAGCCAAAGGCTAAATCTAAAAGTTGAAATATCAAAAATTTCAAGCATCAATCTCAAAAAGAGATGTATTATCCAAAAATGGACCAAATGTTATGATTTATGCAAAAGCCAAATAAAGCTTATTTGATTTGTAATCATTCTATTGTGGGAGGTCATATATGCTCATTTTTATAATTGAGATAGTCCACTTGATTTCGTACCAGTTGTGTATGACTTGATTGAATTGATCATTGAAGCTTCACTCTAGTCTAAGGACTATTCCACATTTGATACTCACCCACAACACACAAGACTTTGTTCAAATAATGCTTATCTCATTTGTATGATTGTACATGTTCAAATGTGATATGTATGCTCAATTACTTGTTGATCAAACCCAAAAATATTTTTGAGTGTTTTTTTTGTTTTTGAAAGTGATTTTATACTTTTGTGCGTTTAGTTTTTGTATAAAATGCATTTTTTGTGTTTTTCTTTAAAAACTGGTTCAGAGGTCTTTTCGCAAGAAGCTCACGACTTAGAACTTCCCACGAAATGTGCTTAAGGGAAATTACTTAGTCACATTTTTAATACAGAAAGTCTCGTTACTGCCTCGCGAGTATTTCACGACTAAACTCTTCTCGCAAAATGTTTTTAGGCAAAAACTGGATTATTTTTCAAGTTCATATAGAGGCTATCGCGACTGTCTCACGACTGTTTTGCGACTAAAAGCGACTAAAAGCTTCTCGCGAAAGCTTTTGAGCTTCAGTGGTCCTTTTCACGATTGTATCATGAGTGCCGCATTACTGCCTAGCCTGCGAAAAACGCGTGTTTTCAGTTTTATGTAGTAGATGTGACATATTTTCAAAATCACTTCACTTCCCTCGCAAAGTCTCTTAAACCCCCTTCAAACCAAATCTCATGGTTCTTCAAAACCCCATCGCTCTTAAGCTTATTTTCTGCATTTCCAATCTCAAGGTATGATTTCTAAAACATTTTCTTTATGTTTCTTTGAGTTTATGCAGAAATTTAAGTTAGGGTTCTAAAATTTGGGGATTTTTCGAAAACAGGTTGAGGTTCTAAATTTTGGGAAAAATTTTCAAAATCTTTGTTTGGATTGAGTCCCATTTGATGTTTGTGTATCTATGTTGGCCCCCTGTGGCAGTTTGTGCATGTATTGAGGCAAATTTCAGTATGTTCATGCATTTTACATCATTTGTGTACTTTGTTGCATGTTAGGTGTTTGACAAAATGTCCTAGTGACATTTTTGTGTTGAATGGGACACAAGTGAGTTCCAATGCTTGGATTTTGTCTTAATTGATCATGTTTATCATGTTTTGGTCAGTGTTTGTGTGTTTTATACACTATGTCCATTTTGTGCCTCAATGCCATGCCATGCATACACCTCATGCATCTCATGCTGCATCCCTATGCATCACATGCTGCACACACATGCATTAGCACATGCTCAGCGCAAACACACACATGCACAATGACTTACTTCATGCACTTTGCTGTTGTTTACATGGTTAAACACTTATAGCATGCTGTTTTGTGTCTGTTTGCTCTGTTTTGAGTTGTTTTTGCTTTGTTTTTAAGTTGTTTTACCTTTGTTTTGAACTAACTTGAATCTAATCAAGTTTTGTGTTCTATTTTTGTGTCTGTGCACTTTTTTTTTTTTTTTTCTTGTTCTCTGTGTTCTTATATGCAGATGTCTCCATTAAAAGCTTAGCTATGAAAGGAGGCTACAACAAAGGGAAAGAGCCAGTGATTGATGTTGATGACCCTTCATCGAGGTCAAAGAGGACTCGTTTTTCAACAGGAGTGTATGACCCTAACTTGTTCAAATCCTATGCTGCATTCCAGACCTAATTCAGAGGAAGCTAGAGGAACATGAAGACTAGCTATTCCATGAAAAAAAGGGAGAGATGGTGTCGTTGTTAGGGAGAGTGTAGTGATACGGGGAGTGCAGTGAAAGGGGGAGAAGGAGATAGTAACTACTGTTTACTGTTTGGTTTACTGTGTTTACTGCTTTCATTTAAAGCTTTAGTACTCTATTTTTAATTTCAGTTTATTTTCAATATGTTTTGTTTACCTTATTGCTTTGTCACAATTTTTTTTATACTTTTAAGATATTGCCAATATGTCTTGAGTACCTCACACTTGTGCCTTAGTAGGATCTTGTTCCTAGATGCATATACTTCATGTATTTTGCATTGGTCGTGTGTTGGACATACAAGTAATCATAAGTGATTACTCTTTACTTGCATGTTCAGATGAACATTTACTTGCTAAATGTTCATTGTAGTCATTCTTTAATGACTGAACTTGTTTGATCAAGTTTTTGTTAACATGATATCTAATGTTTACAAACTCGATCGCACTATGCTTGCTCGTGTACATACCTTGTATTCAACTTGTCATAAGCTTAATGAAAGTTTTGTTTGTGAGCAAGTGTTTCAGGTTACAAGTATAAACGTGCAAGTACTTCACAGTTTTTAGATTAGGTGTGAGTGAGTTTTGCCAATGTTTCCAAACTCATGTTTAAGTCTAGAGTCTATTTTAGGGGTTTTGTCATGGAATAGCCAAAGGGGGAGATTGTAAAGTTGTAATTTACAAATATGTATTTTATTGGCTTTTATTCCATGCCAAATTTGATTGTAATTATATTCAATCTTTTGTACCATGTATTTATTGTGGGATTTGATTGTAAGGGTTGTATATTAGAGAGAGAGAGTGTGAAGACTCAAGCAATTGAAGCCAGAAGAGTTCTCGCGGGTATCTCGCGACTAAGCATCCCACGAAGTGAAGCATGTGCCTTGCACATGACTAGAATGCGAAGACTCAGTATAGATGGAGACAGTTGTGTTTCGCGAGTAGTTCATGGGTAAAGCCTTCCCGCGAGACACCCGCGGAACATTCTATTTTGCTAGACTGTGTTATCTGATACACACTTTCTGTACCTACACTATATATACCCACATTACCCACAAATGTTGAGGAGTGCTTCTGAGAGAAAACCCTACCCTTAAACGTTGAGAGATAGAGATTATCATACCCATATATCTCTACACATATGCTTGTGGATTTCCTCAACTCCTACCTCTCCATTTCCATACCATTGAGAGGTTGATAGCCCAAACACTTACCACACCCTTTCAGAGTGTCAAGTGAGATTTTGGTGCTGCTGGGAAGCATTGGAAGAAGCCAAGGATGGCAGATACAACATGGAGCTTGTTGCGAGATCTGGAGAGCTAGGTTAGACACGGTTCCTAGAAGTCTTGTTGGAGTAGGAGCTTGGAAGGCATAGGTACATCGAGTAGATTAGGCATGGAGGGTATTTTGCTAACCCATGTATCCCAACTGATTGTCTAGTGGATTGTTTACTTCTTGGAGGGTGGCAGAGAGGTTTTTCGCCGAGTTCTTCGGTTTCCTCTTCTATAACACATCGGTGTGTTATCTTGTGTTTGCATCTCTCTTCCCTACTCTTTTACATTCCATTTTACTGCTGTGTTATTTTGGTTATGGATTAGAGTAGCTTGTTTATTTATCCGCTCGCATTTACACTATTCCGCACTTAGAACTAAGTTAATGTAAAATCTATCGAGCCGTAACTTTAATTTGGGGTTCTAAATAGCTCTTGTGTTTTTTAACACATTTTTGAGCTTTCATACATGCATTTAATTCATACAATGTACATGCACTTGCTGTCATGTGTTAATCCTTGGTTTTTTTGTGTGTGCAGGATCCAGTGTTCTTTACCTGCTGTAGTTGTAGTGAAAAGTTCTCCAATTGAGAGCCAATGGTGGACGATCGAGTCATTGACATCATTAAGGCACTTGGTTTGGAGGGACTCCTCTGGATCCCAGGTAGAGAGATTGACCATGGCCTGATAACGGTCTTAGTGGAGCGATGGCAGCCCGAGACTTATACCTTCCACATGCCACATGGTGAAATCACCATCACATTGCAGGATGTGGAGGTTCTTCTCGAGCTTCTTGTTGATGGTGATGCTGTAACAGGGAGCACGCAGAAAGAATGGGAGAATGTGTGCCATGAGTTCCTTGGCTTTCGACCTATAAATTAAGAGTAGCATAAGCAACTTAATGGCTAGAGGATTCTCATCAAACGACTTTTAGGGCAAGTTGCTGATTCATTGCCGCCTAATGCTGAAGAGGATCAATGCATAAGTACGCATGATGCTACATCCTAGCGCTATTGGGGGACACAATATTCATGGACAAATTCGGTGATAGGGTGCATCTAATGTGGGTGCAGCAGTTGCAAGACCTTCGCAACCCATGAAGGTACAGTTGGGGAAGTGCTTGCCTTGCATGGTTGTACCGAGAGTTATGCAGGGCAAGTGATAAGACATCCAGTCAGATTGGTGGGTGCTTACTGTTGGTCCAGTATTGGGCGTGGGCCAGGTTCCCCTATTTGTGCTCACCTCATACACATCATATACATTATGTGATCATTACCTAAGCCCACAATCATGTAACTTGATTCTATTTTTTTTTATTTTAAAGGCTTCTAGGAATTATTTATGTTAATATTAAAAAAATTTAAATAGAGGTTCAATATATATGATTACGTTAATATACTCTAATTTTGTGATTGTCATATGGCTTGTATGTGCTCTATTTTTTATAAGGACTGTTTCTTATTCTAGTGATATTATTAATTGAGTAAATATCTATAAGATTATCTTAGTAGTTATATGTGATTACATTTTAGTTTTAATCATAACATTATCTTAGTAGGAAAGTTCTAGATATTGATCCCTTGTTCATGATTGTTGTAGGTGGTTGTGGGTCCTAAACAAGAAAAATAGGCCCGCCCACATCTTCAGGGATAGGTATCGCGAGCAAATAGTTGCAATGTTGCCAGGCCAGGTATGAAAAAGCCTTTGTTAACATGTTTAGGAACAAGATATATGTTTGGGGAACTTTGAAATATAAACATAGTTGTCTAATGTGTTGCGTACTTGTTTTTGGGCTGTTGTAGGTGGTGTGGTAGTCGTATGAAGCTGAATTAGAGGACCTTCGGTCGTGGTGCATTGCAGGGAGGGCCCTGTGGACGGCAATAGTGCCACTTGTATGTTTCCACCTAGTAGAGAAACATACATCGGATTATGTCGTTCGTCAATTTGGGATGATCCAAGAAATTCCCTACGATGTTGACACTGACATAGTGCTTCATAAAATTGATTTGAGGGGGAAGGTCGGTGTTGATTGGATGCGGAAACATGCTGTGCATATCATGGAGTGGGGTAATCACCTTCAACGGCGTTGTGAAGCTGTGCTTGGTGATATGCCTCCACAGCATGAGTACTTTGACTGGTTCAAAAGGGTAACTCAGAGGTTCATCGATGTCCCCAGTGCTAAATTAATTATAATGGTAACTTCTCCATGTCTTCTACATCTTACCGTACTGCTTAGCATGAAACCACTGCTTAGAGAACATGATATATGTGGTCCAATGTCTGCTTAGCATCAAACCTCCCTTTTAAAGCTGTTGTTTGCTTAAGATTCCTTATAGAGAACTTTGTTGATTTACCTTATAGATGAACCTCCGATTAAAAAATCTAATTTGAGATGCTCTAAGGTCATATTTCCTATTTTTATTATTTTTAATTTTTTGCTCATTTGAATTTTTAATTAGCATTTTTGTCTACACTATCCGCTAGCTGCATCTTTAATATAAAAGATAATTTAAATTTAGTCAAAAGTAACACTTGGTCTCCCTATAATTTGCAATTATTACTAGCAGAACCAAATTAGAACCAACATTTATTTTATTATTGATTGGCACTGTTGATTTGGTATTCCATTACTAATATACTTGGTTTTTCCATGTGCAAATTGAAGAATACGACCATTTGTTGAGTTGTCACCCAGTGGGCACAGAGGACCACAAGAACATTACTGATGTGCTGAAGGTAGTGCAGGAGATTGGTCGTATACAATCTCCGGACCCTGAGGCCCTGAATGAGGACGCAGCTACTCTTGCGGTAGCGGCTACTAAGAGGCCAGGCACTACTGAGAGCCCAAGCACGAGCATGGCTCTTGCTAGACGTCCACTTGTTGCTACCCCTCGGGTTGTCCCTACTCCCGATTCCTCTCTATCCACCCCACATCCATCCCCTAGCCCCACCATCCCTTCACCCACCCCACATCCATCCCTAGCCCCACCATCCCTTCACCCACCCCACATCCATCCCTAGCCCCACCATCCCTCCACCCACCTCACATCCATCCGCTAGCCCCACCATCCCATGTCTTGGGTCTGACATAAGTCCACCCACCCCATGGTCATTTCCTGAGCTGTCATCCATTCCATCCTTTGACCTGGGTATTGATCCAACCCCTCCTGACATGTAGCAGGAGCCACCCTCCTACAGTACGTCTACTGGACCTTCTTCGGGCATCGACCCACCCCATGTTTAGGCTGAGCAGGCTATTGGGTTACCTGTAGTGGCAGAAGGTTGGCCAAAAACGCATATCAAAGGCACCTCCTTGTGGGATAGAGGAGCATAAACATGAACACAAAGCTGGGCTCAAGGCATCTGACGAAGGACATGTAAGACCTCCTTCTCATTATAAAAGACAGTGTAAGGTTCAAAAAAGGTAACTCAAATGATACCTTATTCCTTTTTCATATTTCAATCTAGTGTTGAATACTTAATGATATTATTTTTGTTTTTAATATGGTTTTAACGTACATTATTGGAACTAGGTGAATGATACAGTTGGGACATTAGCTGGAGGTAGTTATTCCAACAAGGATATTGTTGTTGTTGTTATCTTGGAGATAGATATTCATGTGTTTGTTGTTATCTATGGTTCTTTTGTTATTAAGGAATTCAAGGTTAATTCCCCGCTTCCTTGCTTATGCATTACTGCAGCCAATTCCTCATGGAAATTAGTTTCTGGGTTTTCACTTTTCAGATTCATTGGAAGTGCCAACTGGGTTTTCTTTCTTAACATTAAAAAAAGCATATTTTAGAGCCATAATTTCAATTTCTAGCTTATCTAACCATTGGGGCTGCTACCTATTTTCTTTGAGCACCAGCTTGTGAAGAATAAAGGTTTTGATTCCTGAAAAAATGGGTGATTTTCAGTGTGAATGGTAAAGTTGGAATCTTTAAGTTCAAAAAATTTTCTTTATGCTTGCTGGTAGAGAAGATTTTTATCTTTAGTTTCTGATATATTGAATTATGCATATCTGGTGAGTGGGGGGACCATATTACCTTACAAGCAGCAACTGATAAGGTCTGGTATTTTTTCCTAAAGCATCATAAGCTATAATTTTTTAATTTTTTTTTTTAATTTGGTAGAAGATTTAGGTAGTATTACTATTTCATGGCTGGATCATAATTCATGCCTTTAGTGGGGGTTAGTAATATTTAGTATGGAACAAAGGTAAAATAACCCATTATGAGTCATTTGGGAGTGCCATATTGAAAAAATGTGTGACCTCTTAGGGACTATTTGTATACTTTCATGAAAGTGTCCTTATAGATTATGGGGTTCACCTAGGCTATTTAACACTGTCAAGCTTCTCTTTTCTTTTTTTGGTGCAATGGAGTTAACTTTTATTGTGTACCGTCATTTCATGTACTTCAACATCGGCAGGTAATAAACAGTTGCCTATTAACATACAGTTTGCAACAAAGATATGCCTTTTGACATCATTCAGAGATACTTTTTTTACAACCACTCCTTTCTTATTTGACATGATTGGCAAGAAGGTAGTTGCATCCAAGGAGTTTCAGAAAATAATTCAGTTTCCACAGTTGAAGGTTGTGGAGGTAATCCCTGATCCCCTTTTTTAGGCCATCTCCAAAATGTGGAGGATTTGTACTATCTATCAGTTGCATGCCATAAAATCTCTCTCTCTCTCTCTCAATAAATGTATCTATGTTTTCTATTTTCTCTCTATTTCTTAGCCAGTTAAAAAAATTACAGCAAATGGCTTTCTACCCTAGGAGCTTAAAATGTTACTGGATGAAGTTAAAGTGAAGCTATATAATATTAGGTTCATAAAGTTGATTTTTATAGTGTTCTATGATTTTTCACTGAAAAGTTCTATAATTAGATGGGGCGGGATTATTATTATTTAATATAATTTATAAATTATTTGTAATGACTCAAAATTATGCAATAAAATTCAATTACTACTAAATTCAGTACTAGCATTTTTAATAAAAGTGTTAGACATATATTAGCCTATTAGCATAGGCCCAAGCCTAATTCTACTTTGTGTGCAAGTCAAGTCTCCTACTTGTACTAGAAGTCTATTAGTCTAGGGTTTAGTCTACTATATATACTTATGTTAGGGTTCATTGTAACATAGGAGGTTATTGTACTACACTCTCATACAATAAAGATGTAGCCCTTAAGGGATTCCTCCGTGGATGTAGGCCGTCAAGGCTGAACCGTTCATGTAATCCTCGTGTTCTCAGTATTCCTCTTCTATGCTTCCTCTTCCGCATCCACTCTAGCATATACAACACATTACATTGATAATATTACATTGATAATATTTAACATGATATCAGAGCCAGGTTCCGTTCTTGGCATCAAACAAACATCTCTAACAAGCAAAAGAAGATTCTCACGTGCACACCACCATTAGTATATTCAACATGCTTGTATGCTGGATTCAGATTTCACAGCATCTCGCAGCCGCCATGGCTCACTGTTGTGTCCAAATCCTCGAGCCCAAGCAATCTGTGCCTCTCCCTATCAGATATATGCAACTCTAAGCTTCACCTGATGAAACAAACACCACAGACATGCTCCAAGATCTCCCGTGATCAAAACCTAGAAATCCGGTCACCTGAAGCCCTAGCACGCACCTCCGTAGCCTCTGGAAAATCTCTCACGCGCCGCCATAGATTCCTGATTTCTGGATCGTGTTCTTGGTACACGCATCGCCCTGCCGGCCTCCTCGTCCGCCGATCTACGAAACTTGTGATTCCGGCCCGCATTCGAGATTACACGCGCTCTCACGCGCTTCCAGGATTTCTGGCTTCTCCTCCATGCGCCGGTGAACATCGTACGCTCCTGCCAGGTGCCGGAAAACTACTGCTGATGTCATCTAACGTCACCGGATGACGTCATCACTCCACGTCAGCAGCCATGCAAGCACCTCCATATCAGCTCTAGTCCACGTCATCGACACGTTATTAGCCATGTCAGCAGTGTCGTCTCGTCAGCACCACGTCACCTAGCTGACCGTTGACCCGGACCGACCCGACCCGGACCACTCGGATCTGACCCATGAGCACTTTGACTGTTGACTTTGACTCTGGACCAGTTAACTTTGACTTTTTATGTTGACCTTTGACCAAAAGTCAAAATTTCTGAAAGGGCCTATCTTGTTTAGTTTTTTGTGTAAATTCCGATTTTGGCCTCCGTTTCTTCATTGGAAGCTCCAAAATTGGACATTTGGCACATTCTTCATTATGGTTTCTTCAAAGGCATTCTTCAAGGCATCTCCAAGTGATCTTCTCATACTTATCCAATCTCAAACCTTCATCGAGCTTCCGCCTTGAGTTTGAGGGAGGGTGTTAGACATATATTAGCCCATTAGCATAGGCCCAAACCTAATTCTACTTTGTGTGCAAGCCAAGTCTCCTACTTGTACTAGAAGTCTATTAGTCTAGGGTTTAGTCTACTATATATACTCATGTTAGAGTTCATTGTAACATAGGAGGTTATTGTACTACACTCTCATACAATAAAGATGTAGCCCTTAAGGGATTCCTTCGTGGATGTAAGCCGTCAAGGCTGAACCGTTCATGTAACCCTCGTATTCTCAGTGTTCCTCTTCTATGCTTCCTCTTCCGCATCCACTCTAGCATACACAATATGGTGTATCAATGCTAATATTTAACAAAAAGTATGAGTTTTCAACCCCTTGTCTGGTTGTCAATCCTAAGATTTGGTGCTAGTAATGAACTGTTTATTGCTTCTGTTTCTATCTAAAGAATCTTCATGTGTTAAATAAAGGTAATCCTCTATTCTCGACCATTTTGAAAAAATTCTTGTTTTTTCCCTCTTCTTGGTAAGGTTCAGCATGCCAAGAGATTGAGGCATGTCACTGATGAAACTGGTGTAGAAGTCATAAGCTTCCAAATGAGGTACATTTTTTTCTTTCACAACTTCTGCTAGATAAGACTTAACGCTACTTGCCAACTCTTTGTATGTGGTCGTTATATATGTCTTTTTGTGTGTATAGGTGTGTGGCACATGGCATATGTTTGCATGACTATATTGCTTATGATGGATTTGTAGAGTTTGATAATTTCTTGTACTTTGTTGCTATTTTTTGACATGGGAAGGGTAGCTTATGATAGATGATTAACAGAGAGGAAGAGGCATTTGAGCTGAGTTTTATTGACTAAAGGTAGCTAGTTCAATAAAGAACTTCTATATTGTGATGGTTGATAATAATTTATGGGCCTTAATTTTTAAGACATTTAAAAATATTGCTTTTATATCTTCAATATTTGATTTGATTTCTAAGACATTTAAAGGTATTGCTCTTATTTCTTTGTTTGGAGACCTTGATGAAAAGCAATGTCATTCAGTACTACTATGCGTATAGTGATTTATTTCTTCTAATTACGATGCATCCAATTTTTATGGAGTAGTCTAGGAATACTTTGCTGCCAATATATTGATTTGCGTGTGTGTTTTATGCAACGTGCTGGTAGCCTATATGACTAGCAAGGTAAAAATCATAATCATTGAGATAATAAAAAAAGGAAAGTAGAATTTGTTAGGACATATGTGTTTTACATGTTAAGAACATATGTCATGATTTTATGTAATTGACTTATCCTTTGAAAAAACGCATTTTACTTGTATTTGGGTAGATTTAGGATGTGTTTAAATACTTCAAGAAACCATGTTTCAAGATTAAGTATTGAAGCCTTCAAGTCTGTCCAAGAAAACAAGTTTATTGTGCAAAATCATTAAAGCTCGACAGTTGTATTTATCGAACTTAAGGAAGCTGTTCTACATTCAGTGTTCTCGATACCTGCTCGACAGCTGCTCGACACCTCCTATTTGTCGAGGTTTAAGATTCTCAGAATTCCAATTTGATTTTCTTGGGATCCGTGAATTTGTTTTTGGGCTTTCTTTTCTCCTAACCCTAGACATATAAAATGATCGGTTTAAGGGCCGTCAAACAGTTCACAAGTTGCACAAGTTTTGAGCAAACTCTGTTAAAGCAAATTGTGACCGGAGACGAAGTTCTTGCCCTAGTTCATCTCTTTCTCTTGAAGAAATTGCTGTGTATGTGCATCGTAGGGTTCTGTAACCAAGCATCTTCTTGATCTTCATCGTATGGATGAATTGAAGAATTTTGCAATCAACAACCTTCTTAGTTGGCGATTGAAGTTGCGTACTGGGATCCACGCAATTGGTTAGTCATGTACTTGGGAGTCGTGCATCGAAAGGGAAACTGTCACTACAGAACAAGTCCAATTGGGGTATTGGGGTAAGGATTTAACTGTAGGTTGGTAAGATACTTGGGATTCCTTTACTTGTAACCGTTTGTTGTGATAATAGTGGAGTTTCGGGAGTAGTGACCTGAAAATCACCCGGTGGGGTTTTTGCGGTTAGGTTTTCCCCATTCGTAAACAAATCACCGTGTTATTTATTTTTCGCTGCATAATTAGTGTATTGGTGATTTGTTTGTATTACCACGCATTTACATGATAAATTGATTAATTAACAACTTGACTAATTAATTAATTAAATTCTATCACAAGGTTCATTCAGTTTGTGGCCTACTAGAAGTTGTGTCATATTGACTAATTTACTTTCTCTTGCGTTTTTATAGGCACACTTGCTTGATGGCTGGGCTAGTGCTGGTGCAACTGTTGATTCGGCTAGACAAGACCTTGCTGTCACCTTTGGTAATGCTTTTGTAAATGCTGGCTTTGGTCAGCTAATGTGGTTTTTTATTTGCATGAATGATATCATATGGGTGTGAGTTCTCTTGATTTTGAGTCTTATTTTATATTTTGTCAGGTGGCCTGAGTTCACTATTCCAACTATCAAAATTATCTCTTGCAAATGTTTACAAAGGGTCCGGATTGGCGAACAGATATCTTTAGTGAGGTTTGTCTAGCATAAACCAATGCATTTCTTAGAATTTTTTGTTTTTTTACTTTTACTTCCTCAAATATATTGCAGTTTGAAAATCTGATTTTTCTTTAAATTCTTGGAAGAAAGGATGAAGCTTTCTTGGCCACTGTCAACAAGAGAGGCTGTTGTGCACTATTTTTTGTTTGAGTACTTTCAAGATGATCTCATTGTTGTTCTTCTAAACACGGTAGCACTTGCAATCTTTCACGGATTTGATTTTTGACTCAGATGCAATGTGTTTTTTGTGCATATGCCTGAAATTCAAGCTATTTCTAGATTTAGATCTGAAGTAAAAGTATTTTGTTACAATTTTGCTTCCAGATCTCTGATTCAGAAGACATTGACATGGCCACTCATGGTTTTACCAGTGAAGCAATCCCTGAAGCAGAGGATGTTATTAGGATTGATGTGGTAGGAGGCTATGCTTTGCAAAAGGTGACCCTAGAAAGACTTTAAACTGCTAATTAAACAAGACTTTAAGTCACTAAAAAAAAAAAAAAGTCTTAAAGTGATTTTGGTTCTTAATTTTTAAGTTATTTCCTTTTGAATATCTTTATAGCTTACCAATGCCTTTGTTTTTTTAATGCTCTGCAGGCACAGCCTTTGTAGTGTTTGATAGATTGATTGAATTAGTGCCATGATGGCTTCTACCATTTTTAGAAGCATTCAAAACCACCCTTTGTTGCTGTACCCAACTGCATTGTTTAGAAGAAAGAATGGCGTTTTTTATTGCACTATGAAAAGCATAGAAGCCCAAACTGCCACTCAAGAAAAGCAAAAGCCCCATATTGTGTGCTTCATATGTAAGTTATTTAGAGCCATAAATCTAATTAGAGTAGCTGAATTTTTTCAGTTGGTAATATGCACTTTGTTATTTTCCTTTGTATTAGTGGAATTGTTGGAGGGCTGAAAAGCTAAGGAGCTACAAACAAGGAATAGAAATATTTTACTAGTGGTCATAGCAAATTATTATTAGACTTCGATAATTTGGTTTTCATTTTGAAATGTTAAAAAGTATTTTTTGTTGTGAACAAGTTTGTAATATAGCTTTTCTGTTTAAAAAAAAAAAAATAATAATAAAAGAAGAGAACTAAGAATACAGGAAGTATGCAAAAGAACCCTCTAAAGAATTACAATCAAAGGTATTCAATGAAGTTTACAAGAGCAGCATAAGAAACAGTCCCAAAGGAAAATAACAGTCCCAAAGTATACTTGAAGATCAGAAGACAATAATGTCTAGCAATAGAGTTATTACTGGAATTTCCTTTCTTACACCTAAGTATGGTTTCTGTTTCATCCTGATTAAGGTCTTTGCTTCATACTGCTTATGATTGATTTCTCACAAAGAAATCATAACTGATTGTTAGTAGAAACTGGTTACATGCAGGGGGAGACAGGAAAAATGTCTGCTAGTGATCCAAATTCTGCCATATATGTCACTGATTCTGAGAAGGACATAAAAAATAAGGTTAGCCTCTGAAAATTCCAGTTGGCTGGTTTAAACATGACAATCACTTCCATTTATGGACACACCATGATGGACAGTGAATGTTCAAGAGAATTTATATATGCGTAATATCCCTGTCAGTGGGCATCATGACTTTATACTCATGTTGACACATGGTGTTTTGGACAAATTGTTGATGCAGATAACTCCCTTTTAACACTGAATACTCCTACAATTGTTAACATATATGAGGACAATACCTGCCCAAATTAACTTTTATGCACTGGATAAGACGCATATCTTTATTTGACTCCTGTATTAAGGAGTGTGTGAGAAACATAGTACTTTTGGCATTAATATCTTAGAATTGAATGTATGTGCAGTGGGCATTTATCAGGTTTCCTGTCCCAATTATTTATCTGAATATAATGGGAATTATTGAGCTCTGCTCCAGCCTCTTTTCTCTTGTTCCACTTCCACATAATCTTTTGTTTGTCTCATTGTCTGGACTTTTGTCCATGTGGAGTATTTGGAGAAAGAGGAATAAATGGTTAAATTCACCACTTCCTGAATAGTTTATGATTTTGGGATAATCGGTAATTTATCAATTGGATATTTTTTGACTTTGATCTCTCTTTGATGAGCTAAAATCCCATTTTTCTGCTATATTTGTATGATTTGATGAATGGTAACTATTGGTAACTATGGATTACTTGCTATAAGTGTTCCGTTCTTAACTGATCAAAGAAAAAAAAGGTGTTCCGTTCTTACCCATTTCCTCCCAAATTATGCTCAAATTTAGGTGGTGTTTTTATTTATTTATCTTGGAAAAGTATATGGCAATTCTGCTAATCTTTCAGTGCACTTGCATGATATTGTAGTGGACAATGCTGAATTTGATTTCTTATGTTAGGAATTCTTTGTGAATGTACAGCTTTTAGTGTAGCCGACCCCAAAATTTGGAATGAAGGCTTGTTGTTGTTGTTGTTGGTGTACACCTTTTAGTATATAGATGAGGAATTTTTTTTTCGTCATTATCCAGGTTGATATACCAATTAAATACCTAAGTTATTTCCTGGAGGATGATGCTGAGCTTGAACACACAAAAAAGGTCAGGTTTCTCTTTCTATTTGATTAACTATTACTCTGGTGAATTTTTTTGGTTGTTTTATACAAGTATCTTCACCTTTCTAATTATTTCTAAGTAACACAAATTAATTCTGTGCTTAGGTTATTTTTGAAGAATAATTGTGTTGTCCTTTTACAGGAGTATGGTGCTGGACAAATGCTTACAGGTGTGGTAAAGCAGCGACTTGTAGCTCAACTAGCTCATTTTGGTGTTTCCAATGGAGACGTCTTTGATTCAAATCTCTCATCCCCCAACAATCAAAGTATAAAAAATAAAAAATTAAAAGGAAAGAAAAAGAAGAAATTCCTGCTAATCAGTCTCAGCTAGATTGACTTTAAATGGCTTTTGAAATGCGTCCTGAGTATTGGATAAGCAAATTAACAAAACTCATCTATACAAAATTGAATTCACTTGACACCCAAATTCAAGGAAAACCTGTTTTGGAAGTCTACTTTCTGCATTTTGCTTGTAATCTGAGTATTCATCCCCTTGTAATTTAAGGAAATTATATAACGATGATGTGTGCAGATAAGTTGTTTGAATCTCTTCTAAGCTGAGGACAAACAGTATTTCTCTGTGAGTTTGCTTTGTTTTTCAATTTGTTGATTGGTTGTTATGGTCAGGTCAATGTAATGGACACATTCAGCAGACTTAGCCATCACAGATTCAGAAGTAGCAATGGTAATATGATATTAGAACTTTTATATCTATTTGTATTGTTATTTCTTCAGTTACCGTTTTAAGGCTAAAAGTATGTATTTGGATGCTACAGGTTGCAGTAATGTCTACTAAGGTATTTGGATGCTACAGGCTTCAAGTTATGGCTACTAAGGTTGATTGACAATAGAGCATTTCAAGTGGCTTTGGTTTTGTGAGATGTGAGCGCAAAGTGAGGAAAGGAGTGGAACCAGTGTAGTTGTATAGTAGTTGACTCCTTTTTTTATTTATAAAATTTTGTAAATTTAATTATGTTGCAGCAAAAGACATAAAAGTGTAGTGAGGTGAGCTTGCTGGAGTGTAACATTTTTCCAACGCTTGAAAGCAATGCCATTAGATAAATGCTTTCAACTTATCATTACATTTATTAATAATTGCACACTTGCACATCTCTCCTTATGTGTTTGTTCTCATGTGTTGGGGCCATAGTGTTTCTTTATGTACAATATGTGCCGCTATTCGTAATTGTTATTCTAGTTTCTAGGCTTGTGTGACTTGGTAGGTGATAAATGCATGTCCCAACTGTCTAGGTAGTTTGGTTGTTTTTATTTTTGATATATTGTATCATTCAATCCTATGATCTTACAATTTTAAAATTTTTAAACTAAACTATTTAATTCCAGAAGTTTCAAATTAAACATTGAAGTTTAAGATATAGGTACAAGTTAATTTCATAGTTTTGTTAGTTTCAAATATAGGTCTAAAATTGAAAAAAAAAAAATTCTAGTTGAACTCAAGTATTTGAAACTTGATTTCCAGTCAGTACTCGAGGTCACCAGCATCGAGTATGCCAAGTCGAGAGTTTAAAACTAATTATGGCCAATTGCCACCGGAAATATTCCCAGTGGAAATTGAGTATCTAAAGCTTGATTTACATGTCAATGGCTTTTTGGTAAATAAGTCCACCATAAATCGAGCCTTTGAAGCTCGATTTGTATGGAAATCAAGTTTTAAAGACTTGATTTGTATGAAAATCGAGTTTCAAAGACTCGATTTCCACTGTATTTTTTTTCCCCTGCCCCCACTTGTAGTAAACCAGAAAATTTTTTTCTTCCCCTACAGGAATAAACCAGATCTAGAACACATCAGGCAGTAGTAAATAGCTAGATACAAGCATATGATACCAGTCAAAGGAAGAGTACATCAGATGCAAAAAAATGGATTAAAACAGTTACTATTCATGGGCATTATAGCTACCCTCTTAGCTATAGACCAGACAAATTTTAACCACTACATGAGGTGCACAAAAAACATTACTAGCCATTATTGCTTCAAACAAGGCTCCTGTGGTTGAACTTGCCAAAGTACTAGCTACTAAGGCATGAGTGCATTGCTGGCATTATTAGGAATGGCAATGGGTTGGGTTCGGGCTGGGTTTTTCCATATCCGGACCCAACCCACGGGCCAAGACCCATGGCCCGGACCCGGCCCGTTTACTAAGCGGGTTTTTTTCTAGGGGCCCGAACCCGCCCCCGTCGGGCCCTATTAAGGGATTGGGCCCAATTCGTGGCCCAACCGAAAAAAAAAAAAAAAAAAAAAAAAAAAAAAAAAAAAAAAAAAAAAAAAAAAAAAAAAAAAAAAGGAGAATTGAAGCCCAAAATAAATTTACCTACATTCAAGCCTTCATATTCTAATTCAAGCCTAGATAACGTGGCCCAAATGCCAAATTAGTCCAAATCATAAGCTACTAATCATAAATCAATAAATCACCTGTTACTTATAAATCTATAAATCAATAAACCATAACTAATATCATAATTCAATAAATCATAACTAAGATTTTTAATCAATAAATCACCTAGCTAAGATAACCATTTAATCATTAATCAACAGAATCATAACTAAAATCACCAGCTAAACATAAAAATAAAATAAATCCAGCAAGTACAAGAAATAAGTATCAAAAGTCCAACGAGTCCAAGAAATTAAAAAGCTACAAAATAAATCCCACAAGTTTAGAATAATTACAAACCAACAAATTAATCCAACAAGGCTAAGAAATTAAAAAAGCTACTAAATTAATACAAAATATTTAATCTTCCACAATTGTGACACAACTCCCATCATCAAGAATTGATTAAGATGTACAATATCCAAATATAGTTGAAGAACCTACAACAACAATGAATTAAAAAATGGAATAAACTTCATCAAACTGTAACTAGCAAATATAAAAACACAAATTTGATTTTATAAATAGAAATTAGACAATTGCTAACTATTGATTTCACTTCATAACCAATTCTGAGCACACATCATTGCTTCTATAGTCTTGGGATGTAGCCTACTACGATGTGGACTTAAAAGTCTCCCACTTTTGCTAAAGGCAGATTCTGAAGCAACAGTTGTAACGGGAATGACTAAAATATCTCTTGCAATCTTTTGTAAAGTAGGATACTTGAGACCATTACTTTTCCACCATGCCAAAATATCAAAGTCTTCACTCCTCTTCAACACTCCCTCATCAATGAAATGATCAAATTCCATTCTAATACTCACATGTTTCTTTGAACTACTTGAACTATTGTTCACAAACAAATCAAAACATGACATTGCCCCACTCAACCTAAATTTCATTTGTGCCACTTGATTTGAAGTACTTGCAGGCATATGAGAACTTCTTTCATTATCTATAGGAGACTCATCTAAATCTCCATACTCATCAAGCAAATCATAACAAAGATTCTTAATTTTTTTAATCTCCAAATCAAAATTATCATCATAAATGTTAGGATAATAAAACTCCAATAACTTCATCTTATATCTTGGATCTAAGATAGCAACAACAACTATAACAACACTAACATTAACCCAATAAGAATTAAATTTAGCAAGCATGCTTTCTGCCATCGTACTTATCATCTCACTTGAAAACAAACTCCATTCATTCAATGCAATTTTCAACTCACACACCAAAGCGAAATACATATTAGTTGTGGGGTACTTACAACTAGAGAAAAACTTAGTCATACTATGAAACAACTCCAACATCCCACAAATATCTTTGGCTACCTCCCAATCATAATCATGTGGTAGACAAGTATAAGATGTTTCACGTTTAGCCAAATGCGAGAAAACATCTTTATAAATCAATGCAGCAGAAAACATTAAGTAAGTTGAATTCTAACGAGTTTTACAATCTAAGACTAACTCTTTGGTGCATTGAACACGTAATTGATGTGCATTTTCTTCAAATTTCTGCCTCCTTTTTGGTGTTCTAGTCCAATAAATCACACTATCACGAATCCTTTCAATACCATCACCAATAAGAGACAACTTATCTTGAACAATCAAATTCAAAATATGTGCAGTACACCTCATATGCAACATAGACCCACCCAACATAAGAGAACTAGTATCAAGCTTATTCAAGAGAAGTCTTATCATGGCATCATTAGTACTACAATTATCAACAGTTATTGTTGACAACTTCCTATCAATGTTCCACTCTAAAAGACAATCAACAAGGACTTCAGTAAGGACATCTTTCGTGTGTGGAGAAGGAATATAAACAAACCTAGAAAAATAATATAAATAATTATAACATAACTCAATAAACATTCAATTTAACATAACTCAATAAGCATTCTAAATGTAAAGTCTTTAACATTCAATTTATAGATAAAAAAATTACCTTAAAACCCGGCTTTGCATCGTCCAAGTATGATCAATCAAATGAGCGGTAATGACTATAAATCCTCTCTTTTTGTTATTTGAAGTCCACATATTAGTTGTAATTGCCATCATACTTCCATTCTTGTCCGTCATCTTCAAAGCTTTCTCCCTCTCATTATCATATATTTTAAGAATGTCACTCTTCAAAGTATTTCTTGTGACAAGTTTAAACATAGGTTGAAGATCAGCCACAAATTCTCTAAACCCAATGTGGTCAACTATTGAAAGGGGATATTCATGTAGGATGACCATACGAGGAAGCTTATTCCTAACTCTAACTTGATCAAATTGGTAAGTATTTAAACTCATAGTTCCATCTACTTTATTTTGTTGTTTAATTAAGACTTGTTATTGCATATCCCTTATATCTTTTAACTTCATTCGTGGACATCTTGCTAAATGATTACGCAAATGAGTTGTACCTTGGCTAGTCTCACCCAAGTAAAGTTTGTTACAATGATGGCATTGTGCTTTAAATTTTCCATTAACTTTCTTCCTTGTAAAATGAGCCCAAACATCTGAGGTAGTCTTTCTTTTTTTACTTGTATCCAAGTCCTCATTTGTAGGCTCTTGCTCTCCCTCTTCCTCTGTCCCTTTTTGTTCCTCTACCTCTAAGTCTTCTCCCACTAAGTTCACCGTTGGGGATTTCGGATTCCTAATTGGTTCAGAAGTTTGGGAGTTAGAATCAAAACAAATTATAACAAATTTATTATTACACATACTCATTGATTAATAGGCACAAATTCATACTTACACAGATTCACAAATTCTATCAACGCAATCATAATTAAACATGATTAACTACAAATTCAAACATTTACTCATTGTTTAATGGTGATCCTGAGGGTGAGCTGCCAGGTGACAATGGCAAGGGTGATCGTGAAAATGGCGAAGGAGACCGCATAGTTGGCAAAGGACAACGTCCAGTTCTCAAGGGAGAGCCGCTTGGCGATGAAGAACTAGATTTGTTTGTGTCTATGTTTGTGTCTTCCATCTCCATTTTAGGCTCTGCATTCCTAGCAAACACAAAAAACAATAAACAATTTCTTCCATTAAACAAACTATGCAAATATGAAGGGAAAGAACAGGGGAACAAAATGCTTTGAGACTTGAATCAGGTAAAAGATATGTGTACAAAAATTCACTACCATATTTCACACTTAGTTTCACTGATTTCAACATCCCAAATGTATTACTTATCATCAAATCCAATCCTAATTACCAAAACAAACCTAATAACACCACAAACACCTTAACCCATAAACTAAACCCTCACCGACCCAAAACCCAAATAAACATTATTATCATCACAACAAATTCAATGAACCACCATACAATCAAAACCTCTAAACAAATTTTAATGAAACACTGAAAAAAAAAATCCAAAATTTTAAAACAAAAATCGGACATTTTGCCTCTTTATCAAATCCAAAAATTGCAATGATAGATCATACATTTTGCCTCTTTATCATCAAAGAGTGAGATCATATAAAAAAGCTTTACAAATTGGACAATAGAGGAAGAGTGAGGTGTACCTGAGGTCCTGAGGAAGAGCGAGGCCGTGAGAGTGAGAAGGTGAGGCGTGGCGTGACTGCGTGAGTGAGGGCGTGTGCGTGAGGCAATGATTGAGAGTGAGTGAGGGCTGTGAGAGTGTGAGGCCGTGTGTTGAGGAAGTGTCGGAGTGAGGGCAAGGAGGGTAGGGAGGTGTGACTGACTCAGTGATTGAGGGAGTGAGGGAGAGGGAGTGTCAGACTGAGGGAGGGAGGTGTGAGGGAGTGTGGGAGTGAGGGTGAGGGAGTGTCGGAATGACTGAGTTGAAATGAGGGACTAAGCTGAGGGAAAGGGAGTGTCAGACTAAGGGAGGGAGGCGTGAGTTCTGAGTTGTTGTTGAAGAAATGAGGGATTAGGATTAGATTATAGGTATTTTTGTAATTTCAGGGTATCGGGTTTTTATCTAGGCCGGGTTTCGGGTTTTGGGTCGGGTCTCGAATTTTTTTGATAAAACCCGGACCCGCTTCAAGTGTATTTTTTTTTTCTTCTTAAAAAAACCCATACCTAACCCTATTCCTAATTTAACTAGATAAAACCCAGCCCATTAGGGTCGGGCCGAGCTGGGTACCCATGGGTCGGGCAAAAATTGCCATCCTTATGTATTATAGGCAAAAGCTGCACAACACAACTAATGTAACAAGTATAATGGATAGTGAATAATTCATTTACAACAACATTCAACAATAAACAAAATAATAACTGAGTCGATACAACATAGTCTACATAGTCGCCTAGCACTTGTCCATATTGATATAACATAGTCTACATAGTCGGCAAACATGTTGGTCCATACCGAAGATAACCATAACTCCCACGTACAATGCCATTCCAAAATCGAGTCTTCGCTCGCTTGACAAACATTAAAATACGGTCGTTAGTACCCAAATGCAAAGAACAAAAAGCAAATGAAATTTTGAGCATATTATATAAACATAGTGACAACACTTGCCTAGTTTGTAGCACTACTGCTTGTCGAAGCCCCACGGGAATTGGGACATCTTCTGCGGTTATGCCCCTCTTTATGACACACTCTGCATCGCTGCCTCGGTTGAATCTCCCTCAAGTCCGGATCTTCCCTCCGGCTTCCCTATTCTTGCCGTACCCCATCCATTTCATTCCTTATTCTTGACTTCACAGGACGACCTTTGGCCTGCAATAGCTATGGGTTAGACACCCACCGTGGTCCGCGAATGTCCCTCCACAATGACTTTGACTTTGGCATCACAAATTGATGTGCATATGTGTGAATGGTGTTGTTCAAATTGTAACATGGGTCAATATAGGTGGTCGGATCAAGGTGCAGACCTTGAAGAACTTTAATTGCATGTGAACAAGGGATCTTAATGTTTTGCCACTTTCCACAACCACATGTTTTAGCAAATACGTGCACTTCATGACTGTGGTTTCCCCCTCCACCTCTATGGTCGTTGTATAGGGTAACCACTTGATATACACCAGTTTCATGATTAAAATTCCTCAGAGTGTGTCTTGCAATTTTTTCCGCATTTTTGGTATAGATCCCCATTGCATAATCACTCCACACCTTACCTTGAGAGAGATCAAAAGTAATTTCTTTATGTTGATCGTGGAAATATGCAACAAGTTTCCACCAAGTGAACTCAACCATTGCAGCAATGGGCAAACCGCGGGCACCTTTAAGTACCCCATTAAAGCACTCAGAGATATTGGTTGTCATTGCCTCGTAACGTATTCCACCATTATGTGACTGAATCCATTTGTCCAGATCCTCACTTATTAGATATGTGTATGGCATATAGCGTGCAATACGAGGATCTCGAGGGCCTGCACTCCTCAATGCATTAATCTTGACATCCTTAATGGTTTGCATTATGGACTCAAATTTAGCTTTATGAGTCGCATATCCAGCTTTCAAGGCCAATGCCTTTAGAGTTGGGTCATCAAAGCGTGTATTGAAGTTGCTAGCAACATGTCGAAGGCAATATCGGTGAAATACCCGTAAGTTTCTGTCATCACCTCTAGGCCACTCTGCAATGGCGCATTTGATACCTTTATGTTGATCAGAAATAATGCAAATGCCCTCATCAGGTATCACATGCCCTATTAAAATCCTAAGACACTCTAAAAACCACCCCCAACTAAGCCTTGACTCCTTGTCTACAACAGCAAAGGCGAGAGGCAAAACCTTTTGGTTAGCATCGATTGCCATTACAATCATCAACACCTCTCGATATTTACTATACAAATGAGTCCCATCAATACTGATCACTGGCCTGTAATATTTGAATGCAGCAATGCATGGAGTGAATGCCCAAAATACATAGCGCAGTAACTTAGTACCAGGTTCCCTAGGTATGGTGAAATAGTTGTACTGGGTACCCGAATCCTGATCCAAGTATGCCATCAACAACTTTCGTAACCTTTGGTAAGACTCCTCCCAATCCCTAAATATAATTGCCTTTTGTTTTGCATCCAATACCTTATAGTAAGAAAGCTCATGATTATACTTAGTACATATGATCTCCTAAAGCTCATCAATATGAGCAGTGTGATTTTGTCGCAATTTTCCCACAATTTCTGATGCAACAAAATTAGAATCCATCATTTTACCGTTTCTTCACAAGCTAAAGGGTATACAACTGTGTGGACCCATATAAGACGTGACCATCCACAGACCATTAAGTTTAGCCTTCATGAATGCCCCAACGTACCACTTGCAGTTGTTGTCAATGCATGCGGCGCACAATTTAGTTTTAGTCAACCTCCGGATAAAAAAATTTCTATTCTCCTTTGCTACGTATATTATCAATGCACGCTTCACCGCCTCTTTATTTGCAAAAGTCAACCCTTTACTAAAATGCATCCCATCTTCCCAAGTAGAAACAAATAGTATTTGAAGACGTGAAGGATCAACCATATTTTCCCAAGTATTTGCGTAGAATGACTCGGCAGGAGGTAAGTAGGCAGTGGTTGTATTTGTATCATGCTGGATGCCAATTTCATTGTCTGCATCACCTTCATCATGGTGCTTCATATTTTCCTCTTCAAAATTGGGAATGAGTTCATGGTCATCCACATCCCTGTCAAAGTCACCTCGCTCAATCCTCTTTT
The DNA here is from genome assembly GCF_001633185.2 of Quercus lobata. Lineage (NCBI taxonomy): Eukaryota > Viridiplantae > Streptophyta > Magnoliopsida > Fagales > Fagaceae > Quercus > Quercus lobata. The sequence continues at coordinate 30,347,080 of NC_044915.1, read as the reverse complement.
CGTACTCATCCATATCATCAAGATTTTCACCATTATTCACAGCATGATCTTCGTCTTTGTCTTCCTCCCCTAAATGTGTCTCTTGAGGTTAGAGTGTTTCACTAGTATTAGCGACATGATCTTGAGATGGGAGCGTATAACTTCCCATTGTATAGCCTTCGATTGTAGTGCATCCATCATCTAGGGCTGTAAATTGTAAAGATGTAGTTGTTTGTTATACCTTCTCAATATCAGCTTTTGCAAGCGGCTCCGAACTTTCGTACAACTCAACAGCATTTACTTGAGGCATTTTATGGATCCTATTAAACATGATCTTTACACGTTTGTCTTCTTTGATTGCCATATACCCGTAATTTATCTGTTCATGAAGGACTTCTTGTGGGTAACGATAAATAATCTGTATGTCATAACAAGTAGGGTTCAAATTCAATTCTTCAATTATTTTCTTCTTCAAATCATTTAATGTCTTCAACTTACGGCATATCATCATGTAGTAGCATTTGATACCCGGCCCTCTAAATGGGAATCCGTCAATATCTCTAGGATTGACAAGGGGTCCACCGTAGTAAACATTTATATTAATATTCTTCAGAGATTGTGAACCTATTAGAGTCAAGTGTAATAATATGTTAGTGACATATTTTTATCTCTTTCATTTAACATTAATTGCAAAACCTTTTTTATCTACTCAAAGTTCAAAAATTACAACTTGTCACCCCACATTTGCATATACTCACCCCACATCACATACAAACACACAATCATTATCATTTCATACTACAAAAAAAATCTAAAGACAAAACTCACCCATTACAAAATTTCAAAATTAGCTTTAACAAAAATATAAATAAAAATATCAAACCAAACAACAATACAATTATTAAAAACCTAACAATACTACCAACAATACATCTTAAATATATCAATCATTATTTCATACTCAAGCAAAAAAATTAAAGACAAATATCAAATCAAACAACAAAAGAAATTCATAATACATACCCATGATAAAAACCTAACTACAAATATATCAATGATTATAATTTCATACTCAAGCAAAAAAAAAAAAAACTAAAGACAAATATCAAAATCAAACAACAAAAGTCATGATACAAATATATCTTAACACTATATATACACTAACACTAGCAAAATCCACTAACACTATATACACTGAACAACCAACCAGAGAGTAAGACCCTTACCTGACATGAGGATGTGCAATGTGAGTGCTGGGATTGTATGAGAGTGAGAGGGGGAGTGAGAGAGGGGAATACTACAATGAGTGTTGGGATTGTATGAGAGAGAGGGAGTGAGGGAGGGGAAGACAAAACTCAGATGTGTGACTTGAGAGACCCAGACAAAAAAAAAAAAAAAAAAAAAACCAAATCTATAGGGACCCAGACATGATCAGCCACATGGAGTACATTTTGACCACAATTAAAAAATCAAGTGTTTGAGACTTGGTTTCACTTTTAGCAAACTGAGCCTTTGAGGCTCGATTTCCATGTGGCGTCTACGTGCAATCTTAGAGCATGGAAATCGAGTCTTAGAGACTCGATTTCTAGGTGGACAAAACTGCCAACTCAGACTTGATCACAACATAAAAACCGACCCTCTAACATTCGATTTATAGCCTAAAATTGACCCTCTTATACTCAAGATGTTATTAAAAAAAAATAGTTTTAAAACCGTGCCTACTAACTAAATAGTTAGGAAATTGGGCTTAATTTCCTATTTTGGCCTCAAACTAAGATACCAATCAGTTTTTGGTGTATATGAGGATTGAATCTCAGATCTCTTATACAACCATCAAACACTATACCAGTTGAGCTAACTGGAACCTACTTGTAAGTGCTTCTATTTTTTCTAATTAACGAAGTTTGCGGGTTATCCCAAAAAAAAAAAAAAAAAAAAACCAACTAATATGTTTGGGTATTGAACATAAGCATTTCAATAACAACAGAAAAAGCCATGTCAGACCAAAAACTAATTTGGAAAAATTAATTTAAAAAAAATAAAGAAAACTTTTTTTTTTTAATTCTCAATTTCTTTAATTTTCTTGTGTATTCTTGCACTTTCTTAGCTACAAAACACAGCCAAACAATACACCAATTTGAAAATCCCAACCAAAATAAAATATGGACATGGTTTGAAGCCCATAAATGGAGATTTTCTAGCAGCTACAATAAGCCCATTTTAGGTCCCACAAGCTCCATATATGTTCTAGGATCAAAAGAGATTTCCTCATAGATTTCCAGAGCACGTAGGACTTGAGAGTGTTGTTCTGGGTGACATAAACCATAGCTGCAGCAGCTAGTTGATCAGAAAATGAAGTCCTAATGGATGAGAAACTCATCATAAACAATCAAAATTACTTAAACGCAAATCTGATTGGCTTAATTTCATATTGGCCTATACCAGCTCCTGCCCCATAATTAGAGGGCAGCACTTCAATAAACGAGAGCGAATCCTATGAAAAAGTAAAGGTTGAAACTCTGCTGAAATTTTACCAGAAAAGACCAGTGTAGCTAAGAGATTTGTTAAAAGAAAGAAGTGAAACTAGAAGATTCTTTGCTGGTAGATTTTGGTTGGGATTTTCGGATTGGTGTATTGTTTGGCTGTGTTTGGTAGCTAAGAAAGTGCAAGAATACACAAGAAAATTAAAGAAATCTAGGATTAAAAAAAAAAAAAAAACGTTTTCTTTATTTTTTTAAAATTAATTTTTCTAGTTTAGTTTTTGGTTTGACATGGCTTTTTTTTTTTTGTTGTTATTGAAATGCATATGTGGTCTTTTAAATGTTAAATATTTGATTATATATATATATATATATATATATTTATATGTTGCCACTTGTATGCCAATGAAACACACTATTAGCCACATAGGCATTTTCCGTTAGTTAGTTAACGGTAGGGACTAAATTAACTCTAAGTTGAAAATAATAAGGACTAAATTGACTGCTACAAAAGTATAGGAACCAAATTGACCATGACTCCAAAATATAGGGATCAAAATAGTGTTTTCGCCCACTTTTAATTGGAATACTGGCCAAATAAGTATATTAATGAAATAAAATAAAAAACTATTGGTGTGTAACAACAAACAAAGAAGTTCCACACAAGGACACAATAAAGAAATTTATTTCTAGAAATTTTTTAAATGCATCAGCAATGAAGCCATCCGCACACTTAATTTCTAGGAGAATCACTTTTTTTTTCTTTTTTCTTTTTTTCTTCTTCTTCTTTTTAAAATGTGAATAACGTAACTTTCATTAAGAAGAAAAGAAGTTCAAAACATCATAGTGAATCTTTTTTATTTTTTGCTTGCACACTAGATATATATATAACTGGCTGCCTTCTCAATTCTCACAGATAGAAAAGAAAAGAAGAAAAAAAAAAAAAGTTTATTGCATACTGCTTCTGTTATTTATCAAACGGTTCTATTCTTCACATCCTAATCCATTAAAGTTCATAAGTCATGCCCACTTTCAACATACGCTTGTGAGGAATGTCAAGCACTTCATCACTCTCCCTCAAATTTCTGTTCAAGAAAGTGTAAGCATAATCTATCACAATTCTCTTTCCAATACCAGCTCCTTTTCCAGCAACCACTTCAGTCTCACCAATGAAGTGAACAATACCTGCATGCCATGCCTTGTCCACTGTCTCAATTTCTCTTTCAAATGACTCTGAGTGCATATCTTCTTGAAGATGCCTCCCATCCAGTGTATCTTCAATGTTCTCAACATTATTGTTCAGCCCTTTTTTGGACACCCATAAATTCTCTTTAATAAATTCCTTCAAGTTTTCTATCAAAACCTTCTCAAAGGGCTCTTGCTCATTTTGCACATCCATGTATCCATATCTAACAACGCAGCGAAACACATAAAGCTCTTTAGGCTCTACTTGACGAAAAAGGAAACGCTCTTTCACTGGAACCTTGCTTATGGGAAGTGACTTGACAGAGATGAAAACAAGGACAGATTGCAATGCAGGCACATTCTCCACATAGTGCTTGAAAATTGGTGGGATGCCTTGAACAAGATCTGAGTAGAACAGGGCAAGCCCAGGAATTCGACAAAGGCTTGGGTTAGCAACTATTTCCTTTAACTTCTCTGGAGAAATTATATGCTTAAGCTCATAATCGTAGTTTCTCCTGAAAACATTGTTCCAAGTATACATTACAGTCATTAGGACTGCTACAAATGTTATGGGAAGATATCCTCCTTGGTCAAATTTGTAGAGGACTGAACTTAAATATAAAAGCTCTACACTGCCAACGATAAGAACGTAAGGAACTATGAGAAGTATGTGGGTTTTCCATATCATGATCATGACAAGAACTATGAAGCAAGATGTGAGGGTCATTACAAAAACCACTGCTATCCCTGCACAAAGTAAATTAACAACTCTTTAGTTACAACTCATATATATGAGACTCTTTAAATCTATATATTGTAGTTAAGGGTGTGCATGGGTTTGGTCGAGTTGGGTTGAGCAGCTTTTTCAACCCAATCCACTATGGTGGGTTAGAAATAATTCAACCTAATCCAACCCATCACAGGGGTCCAACCCAACCCAACCCAACCCAAGTTGGGTTAGACCCATAGGTTGAGTTTTTTTTTTTTTTTTTTTTTTTTTTTTTAAATTATTATTATTATTATTAAATTGAGCATTATAACAATACCACCACAAATAAGAGCAAATTTATAACCAAATAATCATGAGCATAATATCAAACAAACATAAACTATATGAGAAGAAGTTAGGATTTGGGTTTTATTTATGAAGAGGGGCAAAAAATGTAAATAACAAAATTATATAATATATATTTTTAGAGGTGGGTCGGGTCGGGTTAGGTGGATTTGTAAATCTCATGACCTGCATCCAACCCGACCCACTATTAAAAAAACAATTCATGACCCAATCCAACCTACCAACCCTTAAAAATTGACCTAACCCGACGGGTTGGGTCGATTTCGGCGGGTTCGCTGCACACTCTTAATTGCAACGTTAGCTGCAACTCATATATATGACACTCTTTATATATATATATATATATATATTGCAGTGTTTGGATTATATGAGACTCTTTATATCTTATGTACAACTTTTGAAAGCCTATATTTTTTCTAAGTATAATTGTATTTTTGCTGACTTTTAATAAATATCAAATAAGATTTTCAACCAAAAAAAAAAAAAAGAACTAAAGACGGGAAAATTATATATGTAGGTTATGGATTACCATAGGCATTGCCAATGTTAGTAGTTGTCCTAAAACCCAAAGTGACTGCTACGCAAGCCACCATAAGAAGATAATTAGCTTCAGGTACATAAACTTGTCCTTCATACTTAGTTGATGTGTGGATTACTTTCACTCGAGGGAAACACCCTAGTGTGAGGGATTGTTGGATTATAGAGAAAGTCCCAGATATTATGGCTTGGCTTGCTATAATTGATGCTAACACAGCCACCACAAACGTTGGCCAATATAATGGTCCTGCGCATCATATATAAATCACACTCAGAACTAGTTAACTATACATATCAAAGGCCAATAAATGTATAGAGAAAAAAAGAGAGAAGAAACAATGTCAATTTGGCCATTGACATGTAGCAATTACCTGGAATGGATTTGTAAAAGGTAGTAGCAACAAGATCATTGTGCTTGCGAAGGAAGGATGCTTGACCAGTGTATGCCAAAATAAGAGCTGGATAGGTTACACAGCACATGCTTATTTGAATGGATTGAACTGAGAAGTGACCAAGATCAGCAAATAAAGCCTCAGTTCCTGCATTATACAAGTAACACTACATTAACAACTTTTCAGCTAATTGAAGGTACATATATTACAATTTACAAAGGAAAGAAATTGCAACCTGTTATGGCAAGGACAACACCGCCAAGGGAAATCCAAGCATCTTTTTTGTTCCTCTGAAAATAATTTATGATATACTTTGGATTTATTGCCTTAGCAACAGCAGGATCATATTTGATGAAGTTGTAGATGCCAGTGCACCCAATAAACGCAAACCAAATGCAAATTATCGGAGCAAAGGTATAACCTACTTTATCTGTTCCAAATCTTTGAATCGCGAATAGCAAAATCAATATAACCACTGATATCCAAACAACAATATCTGTATATAAGGCAAAATAACTTGTTATTAATAAAATGTCTTTTCATATAAATATCAATCAAAATATTCATATTTGAATGGGGCAGAGTTGCTTGATTAATTATCATTAGCCTTAGTATATATTGGCATTTGACGTAAAATTCAATCTCCTCACGTTGCTGAATTGATTATATATATATATATATATATATATATATATATATATATAAAAGTAAGGAAGAGAGATTTGAATTCTAGACATGCCTCTATCGAAAAAATTAAAAAACAAAAAATATCAATTGAGTTATAAGACTTTTGGCAATCTGAATTGAATGTTCAACAAATAATTTTTTTTTTAATTTAAAACTGCATGAGATTGATCAATTAGAAATTAGTAATATTAATCTATTCTCTTGCCTTCCATGTACTTGGAACTTACTGCTCTAATCAGAAAAATATATTAGTGATTATAAATAGTTTAATTAAAGTTTTTTAATAAAATTTAAATTTGCTTATTATAACTAACTTCTTCACCACTACATTCTTGGCTATGGATAGTTTGATTTTAAATAACAATCACTCTACGAACCTTTTTTTTTTTTTTTTTTACTTTGGCAATTTTATCCTCAAACAATCAAATATATATAGAATCTCATACGCTCCATTGACTCAAAGACTTTTTTTCTAAGAAAAAGAAAACTAAGTCTATTTCTTCAAATTATTATAATTGTTCTTAGCTCCCTATCCACTGTATATGTTTGCAATAATGAATCATTTAAATTTAAAGCTTTATTTTGCTTTTTTTTTTTAAATAATTATTTTATTTGGCTTATTATAACTATAACTTCTATCATTTTTTATTTATTTTTTGATTTGGTTTTTTAGAAAAAAAAAAATTTGAAACCACACCAAATTATATGCTCTTTATAAAAATATAATGTATTACTATATTAAGGAGGACGGTATACATAAAGCCATTAAAAAAAAAAAAAAAAATCTGAGAAGAAGAAGAAGAAGAAGAAAGGCCATGTTAAATTGGGAGGGTTTTTTTTTTTTTTTTTTGGAAAAGAAAAATTAAAATCACTAAATCATAATCTATTAATGTCAATATAATATAATTTATTGAGTAGTAAAGTATAGATAAGGGCACTTTATATTGCTTATAAATTTTATTTTATTTTATTTATTTTATTTTAAGAAAACCTTGCAGTATTGTGCACTGCTTGCATTTGCAAAAATTATATGGTGTGCCTAAATGGAACCTGAACAAATTTTTGGGAATACCATTGATAAAATAAATTTAATTTTGTCTTGTTTTTGTTTGTCTTATTTTTGTTTGCTTCTATAGCTTTTTTTTTTTTAGTTCAATATAAAATTGAATATATATGGTACATGGAAAAGGAATATTTTTATTTCAAATAAAATGAAATTTATGCTTAAAAAGTTATTAAAGTTGTTTCTACTATCTATTTCTTAAAGTAGACAATATTTTAACACATACTAAGACAAAATAGTGGACAGAAAAAATTGAAATGAATCTAGTTTATAATAAATTGATTTTCTTTTTGCTAATATAAAGAAATTATGATGTGCCGCATAGCCAAATGGGGGTACCTTGTGTTACTTTAGTTGATTCTATCTGGATTCCTCCCACAGCCGATAAAACTGCCATCACAAACATTGCAAAAGAGAAAGATTGTAATTTGCATTTAAAAGCCAAATAAATAGAGAAAAAGAAAAGAGAAAAAGAAAAAATAAAAAAGTCAAGTACATGTAAGTTGCAAAAGGCTATAATACTGCGTTTGAGAGTTATTAATTTAAAGAATTAATATATAGAATAAAAATGATGACTTAAAAAGTAATTGAATGAAATGAAAATAATTGAGGTGTTTTTTTGTATATATAAATTTACCATTATATGATTACTTCATATTTTTATTCTTCTTAGATAGGAGTAAGGATTTCATTTCAAGAGAAGTCAGGTTTTGCCCAACTTTTTATGGGACTATATAAGAGAATGGAACACTTTATTAACCCATGCCTTGCTAGAAGAGCAAATTTGCAAGTTTATATATATATTTTGATCACATCCAGCTCAACTTACAAGAACTTACAAAACAAGGTAGACCCTTCCCTGTAACGGAGGTATATATATATATAATTCACGGTATTTGCTTACTGCTTTGGGTTTTTTTTTTTTTTTTCCTTGAAACGATTCTAAAATTATGATTTTATAACTTTGTATTAATTGTACAATATAAAAATAAAAGATGAATATTTATACTTGAAAACAAATCCATGTCCCACTAACAATTATAGCATATCCTATGACTTTTATCAGGAGGAAATATCCCAATTTCTGAGTCTACTGAAAAAATTTTAAAAAAAAAAAAAAAAAAAAAAAAAAAAAAACCCTTTTCAATACATGGTAAAAGTGCTTTCAATGTTCTAGTCAACATGAATTATAGTAATAGTTGATAAAATACCTATAAGTTCATCAAGAGAATGTATCTCATATAATAACAGATGTATGTAACATGCATCTCATATAGTCTCTTCTCTTTCTTTCTTTTTTTAATTTATTTAATTTATGAATATCTTATAATTATTTAGGGTTTATCCTTCTGAGAGTATAACATGTAAAAGGAATGTTAAATATATACTTATTGTATAAATGAAAACACAATATTGCATAATCATAAGTACTGTTGTGGAAATGAAAAAATTGGAAAGTAACCTGAGATACAAGGAGTAAGAACACCGTCCCCAATCAACATGGAAGTTCCAAGCATTGTTGCGAACAATAAGATTTGCTTCGCAAATTTGCTGTTCTCTAGCTTAGACTTGAGCCACGATGCCATCCGTGCAGTACTTTCCGGCAATTCAAGCTCGTAGTTTGACACTTCACGGTCCTCAGCCTGTTGATTCTGGATGAAACCCACCTTGGCATACCGGCATAAGAGAGAGTATAAGGCAAATGTCCCTCCTGAAATTTATTTTCATTGAGTTACAAAGTGGAAATTATTATTCTGCCAGATTACTATAAGCTCTATCTTTAAATGGATAGTCTTGATTCTTCAATGAATAAATCATGCGTGTTACGCAATTTTGATCCATTAGTCATTCAATTGATTAAAAATTTAAGAGTCAACTTGATTTTTTTTTTTTTTTTTTTTATCTTTTTTAAAAAATGATTTTAAAATTAGAGTTTTTGCCAAACACTCTTTAAGGCTCAAGCCTAAACATTTTGTGAAAGAAATTTTGACAGATGAAATTTTGTGGTAACAATATAAATATATTACGAGAAATACAAAATTTTAGTACAATGATTTACCTTTTTCTTGCTTGGTCTTTAATTATAAGACCACCCAAATTATGATTGTAACATGAAGAGAAGTTTTTCATAGTTGGATATCTTACCTTCGCCATTATCATTGGCCTTTAAAACAATCAACACGTACTTGATGAGAGTAATTAAGGTGATGGTATAGAAGATCAAAGAAAGTACTCCTAGGATATCATCATTGTGCGAGATACCATTGGGGAAGGTGCTGGAATACACGTATAGTGGTGAAGTACCAACATCCCCGTACACCACTCCAATACTTTGAAATGCTAAACGCAAGATTACTGACCATCCCATATCCTGAAAGTAAAAAAATAAAAATAGTATATATTTTATGCCAAAATATTTAAATTTATATGTCAAATAATCCAAAATATGTGTCTTCCTAATTGACATGCAAAGCAAAATTGCTATTTTTGACTTAAATTAGTAAACATGGAAAAATAATTTGATGTGAATTATAATATGGAGATTTTTTGGAAAGAGATGCCGGTGGCAAACCTTGGAGTGATGGCCATGATGAGGACCATGAAGGCTGCGGGACTCGATCTCCAAAGAGTCATGTCTTCGCAACTGTTGCCATGAAAGTTTCTTTTCCTTGAGCCCTTGAGAAAATTCCTCATTGGTTTCGTCAGTAATGGCTTCTTGTAGTACTACATCATCAGCCATGTTTTTAATAACTGCAGAAATCACGGATGCGAGAGAGAGAGAGAGAGAGGTATGGTCTGTATGGAAGTCAATGATGGTAGCATATTTATAAGCAAACTTTGCAAGCGAAGAACTCACTAGTTTTCTTAAAAAGATTAAAGAATCCAAACTTGTACGGACGCCAATAGAATCCAACCGTTAAGGCCAAGGTGTCCCATTATTTTATTTTGTTTTTTCTTAATGTGAAAGCTTGCTTCTTGTTGGTTCACAGGGATAAGGACAGGTGGGAGTGGGATCAGGGGTATTTTCTTTTTATCCCATCTTTTTTTTTTTTTTTTTTTTTTAGGTGGGAAAATCTCACGCCGGTCTAGAGTAGGTAAGTCGAAATGAGGTAATGTGGAGTCATTTTGTTATCCTTGATAAGGTATATTAGAAATTTAGTATTGGTAACTGGTAAGTTCTATTCTTCTATGTTGAAATACCTTTCTCTCATAAAGAAAGAAAGAAGGGAAAAAAATAAAAATAAAAAAGAGAAAAAAATTCTTTGTGTCAAATCAAGAGTTAAAAGAGATTATAATTACAAGCTATGAAATAAAGCATGAATCTATTTAAGAGTTTTTTGAAGATGTTGGAAAATTGAAGTTCTGGTTGAGCGAAATCAAATTTGACTCAAGTGATTATTAAAGTCAAATAAAATTTTTGCATAAGCTCACTCTATCTTTGCTCGAGCTTGTTTATGAAAACCTAAACCCTATTTCTACTCAAAGTTATGATTTTTAACCTATGCAAACCATTAAGGTTTGATTTTATATCTATGAAGGTTGTTGTGCAAAGTAAATCTAGATTGCCTTCCCTTGAGAGCCAAAAAAAAAAAACCTTTTATGTCAATTCAATCTTGAAAAGCCTTATTTATGAGCCTATATTGATCCAATTAAAACCACAAAGATTGTCACCCTCCATCAATGGGTTCAGTGACTTACTGGAGTTTTGGATTTACGTAAACAAGTTCATTCATTGTGGAGAGATCATGTAGAATATGTAATATTCATTCATTGTGGAGAGATCATGTAGAATAAGTAATGTTCTTGAGCCATTTCGATGCAAGCCAACAAGTTGTTTTCTTGGTTACTTGTAGATACTATCTAGGTGTAAATACACTTTTAGTTCTTATATTTTGACCCTATTTCTATTTTGATTCCTACATTTTTATTTTATCACTTTTAGTCTATATTTTGAAAAATGTCATCCATTTCAGTTCCTTCTGTTAGTTCCCTAACGAAAATGTTCTACGTGGCTAATGGAGTGCATTGTTGGCACTTAGAATGCCTACATGACCATCAAAATAATATTAAAAATGCCACATTAACAACTAATTAATTTTTTTTTAATTTAACAAATTTAAAATAAGAAAAAACAAAATTGAAATCCAAAAAATACATCAATTTGGATCTATGTTTATCTTCAACAAGAACACCAAAGAACACAAACCCAAATTTTAAACATAAGAACACATGCCTAGGATTTTCTTGCATTTTCTTACCCTTTCTTGTCAACCAAACACAAATCAATCTCCAGCAAGAACACAAACACAAACCCAGTAGCAGATCTTTTCAGATTTTCTCAAACCACAAAACATATACAAAATCAAAACTCAAACCCAAATTTTCTCATCTTTCAATCAATAATGAAACCTCTAGCAAATCAAATTCATAAACCCAGAAAATTTAGCATAAAAACACCATTAAAAAAAAAACATAAATTCCAAAGCCCCCATCCTCAAACCCAAGCAAAATCATTTCTCAAATTTACATGTTGAAAAAAAAAAAAAAAGAAGATAAAAAACAAAAATTTCTCAGTTCTTTTTCAGCCTTTGTTTGGTTGCCAAGAAAATGAAAGAATAAAAATTTGGATAGCACCATCAAAGTCCATTCCATCTAAACCCAACTCCGATCAAATCCAAATCAAAAAATTTATCTAAACCCACTTGGTTACATACACATTGACATATACAAAACACGATTTGCAACACAAATTTGCATAGCCAGAAATCAACATTCATGATAGGCTACCATCTAGAATAGTTCTGCGCATTCCAAGAAATTCGAACCCAAGTCGATCCGCTACCACACAAACAACCACACCCACCCTAGACCACCGTCTAGAATCACCCCAAGCCGATCTGCCACCACACAAACAGCTACACTAGATCCAAAACTACTAAACCCATCACTAGATCTATTGCAGCGTTTCCTCCTCTCTTAGGCACCACCGTCTAGGGTGTGGGTTTAAGAGGGTGAGGTAGACAATGTGAGATCCGGCTCAGTGAGAGAGGTGAGAGAGGAAAAGAAAGTTTGGAGAGAGAGAGAGAGAGAGAGAGAGAGAGAGAGAGAGAGAGATTTACACGAATTTGAGAGTCTGAGCTGAGTGGGTTCAATTTTTTGGGTCTGTGTGGGAAAACGCTAGTATTAATTATGAATGAGGTGGAAACCAATAGCGTTTAATAATAATTTTTTAGCAATTATATCTCTTATGAATCTACAGTGTAAAAAATGAGAAATTATAATGTTCTCATGGTGGATAAGTGATGTGGTCTACCATTCCAGTAAAAGACTCTTATTTGGTTAAAATTGTGGAGTTTTAAATAAAAACTGAATACTGACTCAGTAATTTTAAATAATTGGGAGTTTTTTATTGGAATGGTGGACAAATAATTTGGTCTACCATGAGGACTGTATACACACACACATTTATTGAAAATTTATTTGTTCACACCCATAGATTTAAGATTGTTATACTACTTTTCTTGATATTTATTTATGTAAACTATGGGCTTCTTTTTTTAAGATGATAAAATAAATTTTATTTAATAGACCTACTAAATACATCTTTCTTCAAAAATAAATTAAAAAAGTCTTAATATGTATTCCTATGATATTCAATATTCACCAAGAAAAACCTGATAGTATTTTGAAGAATAGTCATTGAATAAACAATTCAACTCTAACTGCCGCTAGCAATTTTAGGAGTTGGCATGTTGTTGTATGTTTGTGTGTTACCAAAAAAAAAAACTTGTGTGTAGGCTTTGTCCCACATCGCCTAGTTTTTTTGGTGTGCGTGAGTATATCAACAGCTCCGCGATTCTAACTGCCACTAGCAGTTTTGGAGTTGGCGTGTTGTTGTATGTTTGTGTGTTTAAAAAAAATTAAAAAATCAGTATTAGCATTTCCAACTTCCTTCTCCATTTTTTACTATTATATGTATCAATAATTGATTTATTTATTTATTTATTTTTTATCAAGATGAAAGATCAACCTATCATGCTTTCATGTAATTGATTTATAACAGCCGCTTCTGCTATATTGACTTTTATATGCATCAATAATTGATTTTTTTAATCAATTTAGATGAAAGATAAGCCTGAACTGTAAAAGACACTTATTTACAACAGCTTCTCTTAGGCTTATATGTATTTAGTTGTTATTTGGTTTGAGTGCACTAATTATATAGTCTGAACTGTTCTTCGTTTTCATATGACAGACGTAAAGAACAAAAAATCATATAGGCTTTCGTTGACCTTGGAGATGTGTAGATGAGGATTGCAGCCTCAAAGTGGCTCATTATACGTAAGAGTAATTTAAGTATGAGTGATGTTAACTTCTGTAATTAAGGTATGTACTTGTTAATAATAACTAATTTATGAAAGTTTTGACATCACTTTAATGACAAATATAAAAAATTGTCAAATTTTTTGTTTTTGTCCTTAAAAAGTTTTTAAAAATATATCTAAAACTAATGTCTTTAGAGTAAACATTAAATGTAAATTGAAAACATCACACATTTACATCCTCCTCATTAGAAATATTATTTTTTAAAAATGAAAATCTATTTGTCATCATACGTGTTCCTCAAAAAAAAAATTGTCATCATACATGCATGCATGACAGATTTTTTTTCTCCTTGGAATTTGGCAGCCGATAATACGAGTATACAACGTAATTAGGATTTAGGAGTTTATTCGAATATACTTTTTCCAAGTCGCAGGAAAGGCACCTGGATTTGCAAGTCCTCTTACGAGTTTCGACTATTGCTGCTTCACTTGGGGGGTCCCTACCTAGACAGAGTAGGAGTAGGTCGCGAGAGTCGTTAGGCTGAACCACGTAACTCTCGTGTGTTACTGTATTCTATACTTTATGCTTTCGCTTCCACATCCATACTAGCATATTTAGCATGGTGTATCAATGCTAATATTTAACATGGTATCAAAGTCACCTTCCTGCGGCCATGGTTTTCTATCCTTACGGTACATTTAAGAGCAATCTATGTCTTCCTCGGTGTTTTTTCGTTGCGTTCATCTTCTTTGGCTTCCTACTGCTGCCGTCAAAACTCTCCGGTATAGTCAAGTCACTGTTAGAAGTCACATCACCATTGCCTTCCTCAAACTACCGTCATAGAGCCAAACTTCAATCAAGAGATCTTCTCATCCTTATCAAATCTCAAGATTTCATCAAGTTTCCATCTTGAGTTTGAGAGGGGGTGTTAGAGATATATTAGCCCATTAGCATAGGCCCAAACCTAATTCTACTTTGTGTGCAAACCAAGTCTCATATTTGTACTAGAAGTCTATTAGTCTAGGGTTTATTCTGCTATATATACACATGTTATGATTCATTGTAATATAGGATTTGTACTACACATTAATATATTATTGATATAGCATTCTAGGGTTTCCTCCATGGATGTAAGTCATTAGACTGAATCACGTAACTCTTATGTGTTATTATATTCTATACTTTATACTTTCACTTTCGCATCCATACTAGCATATTCAACATGGTGTATCAATGCTAATATTTAACATGGTATCAGAGTTACCTTCCTGCAGCCATGGTTTTCTATCCTTATAGTACATTTAAGAGCAATCTATGTCTTCCTCGGTGTTTTTTCGCTGCGTTCATCTTCTTTGGCTTCCTACTGCTGCTGTCAAAACTCTCCGGTATAGTCAAGCCACCGTTAGAAGTCGCATCAACACTGCAAGACCATTGCCTTCCTCAAACTACCGTCATAGAGCCAAACTTCATTCAAGGGATCTTCTCAACCTTATCAAATCTCAAGATTTCATCAAGTTTCCATCTTAAGTTTGAGAGGGGGTGTTAGAGATATATTAGCTCATTAGCATAGGCCCAAGCCTAATTCTACTTTGTGTGCAAGCCAAGTTTCCTACTTGTACTAGAAGTCTATTAGTCTAGGGTTTATTCTGCTATATATACACATGTTATGATTCATTGTAACATAGGATTTGTACTACACTCTAATATATTATTGATGTAGCCTTTTAGGGTTTCCTCCGTGGATGTAAGTCATTAGACTGAACCACGTAACTCTCGTGTGTTACTGTGTTCTATACTTTATGCTTTCGCTTCCACATCCATACTAGCATATTCAACATGGTGTAGCAATGCTAATATTTAACAAATTATATTAAATATGCTTTAGGTTTTGGTGTTTCTCAACAAACCAACAAAAAAAAAAAATTGTTCTAGGTTTTGGTCCATGCAATCAACATGAATATTGCGTAAAAATAAATAACAACAATAACAAATAACACACTATATAATGGCACATGAAAAACCGATGGGAAACTATCCAAAGGAAAAAAAAAAACAAAATTAAACTATTGTGAAGACTTCACTACCAACCTCAAGGAAAACATACCCACTAAATAATTAAAGTTTAATTTACAATTATAATAATCCTATTCAAAATTGCTATAACTCAGTAGTACTTACTAATATTACCTAATATAGCTCTAAATCAACAGACTCTTGTATAGTAGACTATGTTAAACGTGAACAACCCACTCACGACTCCAATCAAGTACCCACTTATGCTTTGACTTTGTATATTTTGGATGAGGTAACAACTTTTACACCACCAGATCTTAAATTACTTCAAGCTTGATCACCGATTGAGGCTTTAGAGAGAGTTTGGGATACGCAAAGCACCGATGCACATTAAGCGGCTCTCCAAGAGTCTTTTTATGACGTTCTCTAAGTTTATTTTTATACCTTAACCTTGGTTGCATGAATCCCTAAATACTTGAACTGCTGGATAAACTTAATTCTTAGATTTGAAATACGCAGCTCGATTCATTGAAAACTTTGAAGCTTGATTGATTGACTAGATATCAAAAGTTGTCGAACTAACTTGTATATGACTTGCACATTCTAGGCAGTTGTCTTGACTTCAAAATAGACTTGAAAGATACTTACTAGGCACATTTTTGTTCACAGCTTGTAACTATATAGACTCAACACTAATTAATAAAATTAAACAAAATTTGATCACGTGCTTGATCAATTTTGAATAAGTTCTGAATTTGATAGAAAGTTTGAACCATGCATCCACAACCAACCTAGGGCAAGAAATTTTTCTATTAAAAAAAAAAAATCTGGTGCAAAAAAAAAGGTATTTAAAAATTAAACAAATGCAATTTCAACTACAAAATATTTTGGTTGTTTCCGCATAATTTTTTTTTTTTATGGAAAATATTTTTATTGGAAATTGATTTGTTTTAAGTTGTTGGTTATCAACAAAAAAATAAAATAGAATAAAATTATACCGTTTAGTTGCATTAAATTCCCAATAATGATGGCAATCAAGGGAGGAAAACACGAATGGTGTCCAGTGGCAACTAACAATTGGTGGTCAATTGGCCCTGATGGCCGAAGAGTGGTGGTTTGTGATAGCCAGGTGCACAGTTGTGGCGGGCCAATGGTAGCGAGCGTTTGATGGCAACAATGGCTAATGAGATAGTGGTGTTGTGTTGAAGCGGGAAGAATGGAGTTGAGAAGTTGAAAGAAATAAGAATTAAGAGTAGTGGGGATTGGGAGTGAAGTCGAAGTTTGAAAATCGGCTTCACAATGTTGAATTGTGCTTTTCATATTTTCTCTCTCCTCTCTCTCGTGTCTGCTTTCACAAAATTGAATTGTAGTTTTTATTTATTTATTTATTTTATTATAGAGGAATTACTTATCATATTTCTCTCCCCTCCCACTTCGGCAAAATCAATGGGGCTAATATATCTCTCTCCTCGTTTCCCTTAAAAACTTCACATGTACCCTATAGTGATAATAAACTTCCCTCTCACAAGAATTTTCTGCCAAGCAACTCCTGTATTTATTTAAAATTATAAAAAATAAGATAAAATATAGAACAGCAAAAGGAGATTCAATTGTTGAATCGTAGATACCGTGTCAGCCACGGCCCAAGCCATTTCACCCATTCGATTAGTTCCAATTTTCGTATATGATTAGGTAAAGGTTATTTTCCTGAATCCTGATTGTAATATGTTATTGCATTATCCCACGAAACGAAACCATACCAAACATAAAGATATATATTTTCTATTGATTTGACAAAGGACAATAATTGAATATTTTATATAAGTTTTATGATCCAGCAATTATTGCACATTTTTTATTCAGTTTATAATAGCCTTAAACTAACTTAAAATATAGGCCTTAAACAAGTTGTTACAGCGGAGAGCTGGATGCAGGTTGTCATAAAAGGTGATGTTAAAGTTTGCGTTGACAATTTGAATGTAATTCACTTGAACTTAAAAAAATATTTTTCTAGTTGTAAGTTTAATTGGGTTAAGAGAAGCTAAATTTTGCAGCCCAAGCTACAAACAAGCTTGCTGTTAGGTTTAAAAGCCATTTTTGTTGTAATAAGCATGAAGCCCCTTAAGTCATTCTTGATGCTTGCAAGTTGCAAGGCTGATTGTATTTTGTAGGTGACTCTGTTTGTTTTAATGAAATTTGTGGGTTATCAAGAAAAAAAAATATAACTGTACAGATAGCTGCAAATGCAAAATTTGGATGATGTAATTAGTTTTGTTTGTAAAGGGCTTTAAGATGGCTGGCATTACCACTTTCATTTGGCTAAAGAGAACAAATTTGTTGGTTTTTTTTTTTCTTTTTAATAAATTTTTAATTGAAGAGGACGGGGGAACTGGCCCACTTCTTAGTCAAAATCCAAAAGTTTGGTTCAATATAAATGGAGGTTTAAGAACATAATTTAGGGTTGTTTATGGTGTGGTGTGGTGCGATTTTAGGTCAATTTTAGCACCGCACTTTTTGCGGTGTAGTTTAACTAAAATCATAACTGCACTGTATCTTATTTTTGTAGTCACATGTGTGGTGCGGTGTAGTTTAGAGTTTAGTCAAAACCATAATCGCATCACACCTCATTTTTGTAGTCACATGTGCGATGCAGTATATAAGATGTGGTTTGAACAGCTATATTTTGTAAATTTTGGGTTTTTTCTACCCAGTTCAAAACTAATTTTTCCCTTTATTTTGAGCCAAGTTTTAAACTATTGAACTAATTTTTCTTTATTTTGGGTTGGCTTCCTTAATCAACACTTACTAGGGTTATCAAACTATTTTTTTTTTTTTTTTTGAAAACTAGGATTATTAAAATATTAATAATACATTTAATATTAAAAATAAATAAATATATTAATATATAGAGAGGGTGCGGTATGGTGTGGTTTGTGTGGTTTTTTTTATTATTATTTTTTTTTATTACAAAACCACAAACTGCATTGCGTCATGCAGTGCGGTGCGGTGTGGTGCACTGTTACTTACGGTGTGGTGAGATCATGCCATTTTGTAAGTAGTTTTGGTATGGTTTTTGCGGTTTAGCAAACACCCCTACCATGCATAAGTAATTATGGTCTTTTATATTTGATTAATTTTGCAATTCAATGTATTATTTTTAATGTTTCTTGAGTTTACAAATATAAAATTATTAATTAAAATTTTGCATTTAAGTTTTCCATCCATTTGTGCCCTTAAATTTTGTCAGTATGAGCGGGGGGGGGGGGGGGGGGGGGGGGGGTGGGGTGGGGGAGACCAATGGGTGGGCTTGATGGGGGACCTTGGACATTTGGATGCTCATGCTGCCGATTCCAAGGTTTTATTTATCTCAACAACCAGGGACGGAACCATGTACAAGAAGAGGGGGCCGTGGCCCCCCAAATTTTTTTTAAATATTAAATAATAGGTATATATTTAAGATTTTAGAAAATAAGTCCATGAAAAATTATATTTATCCCTCTCAAGAAAATTATATTTACCTCTCTCGATTTCGAATCCTCGTTCGGTCCTTGTCAACAACTAGTGTTCTTTTTTTGACAGTAACGATAGAAATATTATTGAGTCAAAAGTATAGAGATTAAAAAAAAAAAAAAAAAAAAAAAAAAAAAAAAAAAAAAGAAGAAAGAACTAATGTCAAGCGCACGTAATACAAAATGTTGAAGTATTAGCTTGGCATGGGTTTGCATGGGAAAAAGCCGTTAGCCACACTAAAGACAGCATTGCAGACAAAGAAAACAACCAATGGTGTACATCATCATTAGTTGAGCCTCTGGTATTCTTGTAGCAGTGTCATTGCCCCTAGTAAAATGTTGCTGGGGTGGGTTTGTTTTCTATCACATAGGTACCTGTTTCGTGCATTCCAGATGACCCATGATACTATAGGCCACACCTCCACTTCTTTTGTCGTCAACACAGACATCAGTTCTCGCACCAAGCTATAGAAATCCTCTGCAGCTGAACATCGTTTCTGCAAATTTCCTGCCACCATCGCCCATACATTTCTAGCCATGGGGCATCCCCAAAGAGCGTGAGCCACCATCTCATCATGTTGATTACAAACTGCACATGCTGGGTCCAGTGGGATCTTCCTTTGACATAGGTTCGTGCGGGTTGGGAGTATGTCGGAGCACGCCTGCCAAATAAAAGTTCTAACCTTGGGGGTACCTGTAGCTGCCAAATACGGTTCCACAACCTTTTATCCTGCCTTGCCAAGGAATGCTCCACCTATTCAGTTTGCCTCATGTGAATCGCTATGCGATAGGCCGATTTAACCAGTGTTATAAAGGAGTTTATTTACCTAGTAATAAAAATCAATTTGAGCAACAAGTTGTTGGTACAAACAATAAGTTTAGACTAAAGTGTAAATCACACTTTTTAAGTTGTTGGGTCATTTTGATTTTAATCCCTACAGATTAAATTTTTCTATCTTAACCTTATCAAACATTAGGGGCTTTTTGCAATGTTGTATTTTCCTTCATTCTTGTTACTAATGTGACAGTTAAATTTCACCTAAGCCAAAAAGTGTCACAACCGGTCTAATTAAAACCTCATATCATTTAAAATATGCAAAATAAATTAAATAATTCCAAAATTTTATTGTAACTATAATAACTATGTTGTAGGTTCCAGTTAGCTCAATTAATAAATTCTCTAATTGTTGAATAAGAAATCTGAAGTTCAATCTCCACTTACATTAAAAATTTGACTGATATTTTGGTTTGATAATAAAAAACTATTATTAGGAGAGGACACCAGAGATTGAAAAAATTGAAATTCTCTAAAAAAAAAAAATGTTAACTAAAAATATAAATTAAAAATAAAATGATAACTAAAAGATTTGATATTTTCTTAGCAACTAAATAAACAACTTGCACCCTATTCTATAAACAGATCACCACACAGACCATCTTCCAAAACCATAATCATCGCCGAGCATTCCCAATCTCTAAAACCACCAAATCATCCATAATTTACTTTCACCACTTTCAACAAGCCACCAAATAGACCATCAAAACTCCAACAACACCACATTGAAAACCTCATCCTCTTCTCTTTGGTGTCGGCAACCCATAGTCTTTGCAATCCCATCACCTTAATTTAAAGAACAAAAAATAAATTGTATAAAATTGTGTTTGTTGCTGGTTAAGATGGGTTGTGGTTTTGTTATTATTATTATTTTGTTTTTCTATAGTAGGTTGTGGTTGTCATAATGGTTAGTTGATATAGGTATTTGCAGTTGTTTTTTTTTATTATTTTAATGAGTTATTTATATTATTTTAAATAAAATAGTAAAAAAAATAGAACTTTTGAAGTTAGATTTATTGTAAAATGAGGTAATAAAATAGATAAAATAGTTTTTTAAGGTACTAATTAAAAACTAAATTTTTAGCATCACTAATGTGAATATTCTATCACGTAAGATGTTGCTCTAGCTGGACTGGAAATATGTTAAAAAAAAAAACATTAATTATTAATATTAAAAGGAGACCTTGGAGTCATGGCCATGAAGACCTCGTATGGTGCTGGATTCGATGTCTAAGGAGTCGTGTGTTCGCAACTTATGACAAGAAAGTTTCTTCCCTTTGAGTTGTTGTTGATGAGGAACTTCCTCCTCCTGGCTTTGTTCGGTTTTATCTTCCACTATACCATCATACATTTCCATGTTTCTATGTATCACGGATGTTGGGAAATTTAGACCCCGGTTGATAAAATTAACAAGTTTTAAATCCAAGTTGTTAATTAGATTTATTATTAATAAAACTTGTTAAAATAAACAAACATCAATATCATGTCAAAATCATGCAGTGGAAAAATAAATAAGACAAGATATGATAACTTAGGAAAACCAATGAAACAAACTAGTTTCACAGTAAAAAACCTGGGGGGAAACCTTCCCAAAAACAATCCACTATAGAAAAGAAAAGTTTCAGATCTAGTACAAAACCTTTGTCCCTAGACTCTACAATCCCCGTAGATGAACTCACAGCAGAAACTTTTTACCACTTCAGAACCTCTAAACTCTTCAATATATGAACACCACCTTTTGATGCATGAATCCCAGTACATGACTAACCAATTGCGCAAATCCCAGTACGCGACTTAATCACCAACTAGAAGAAGATGTTGGCTGCAAAGTTATTCACTTCATCAACCAATAAAGATCAAGAAGCATTTGGTTATAAAACCCTAAGGCGTAAAGACACAGTGGCTTCTTTCAAAGAGAATAAGGCATTAGTCATCTTTTGCATGTGTTCTCCTTGTATTCTCTTATGAGACGGCCTCTAAAATAAGCCTTATATAGGTCTAAGGTTGTGAGAAAAGAAACCTTATACATACATATCATCATGGGTTGAAAATCAGATCTGAAAATCTGAAATTCGTAAAATTCGACAGAAATGGTGTCGAGCAGGTATCGAGCCAGGTGTTGAGGATTAAAACATCAGACAAAAGAGATGAGGCTTGATCAATCCACCAGGTGTCGAGAAGCTATCAAGGGGACAGAAACTTTCTCGATAGATCGACCAGCTATCAAGATTGCGATAAGAAACACCTTAAGAGGCTCGATAGATAGCCTAACTGTCGAGAGGTGTCGAGTAGCTATCGAGCTTTAAAAACTCAGCACTTCTTCACTTGTTTCTTGGATAGACTTGATGACTTCAACACTTGATCTTGAAACACAATTTCTTGAAGTATTAAACCTCATCCTAGATCTACCCAAATACAAGTATAGTGCATTTTGTCAAAGGATTAGCCAATTACACAAAATATGTCCTTAACATTCTCCCCCTTTGGCAATCCGTGACAAAACCATAACAAACAAATAAACATATGAGAAAAGTCATAAATCACTCAACTCATATTCACTTGTTGAATACAATAAAATTTATCTTAACACAAATTCTTGAAAAACTTTGCAAGAAGAGAGTTTATGGTAAGTAGACTTTGACAACCTGTATTTCTGAAACACTTTAAACAAAACTCATCAAGACATCTTAGTGTGAGACAGAAGTAAAAGATTGCATACAAGTAATAAGAAAAATGTGTATAAAGGGAGAAAAGAAACAACACATGAAAGGGTAGGTGAAAGAAAAACATACATCAACATAAATAAAGAGATAAGTACAATGTATGTCTATAAATTGTCACAAGACCATTGTACATGAAGAAGGAAGTAAGTACTCCCCTTAACAAGATGAAACACATCTCCCCCTTACAGAGGCATGTATATCTCCCCCTAACATGTAGAATCTTAAAAAGAAACCACATATTCTCCACAATTTCTCCTCCTTTTTGTCATGATTGACAAATGGTACAAGAAGCTAGAACGCTTCACCCGAGAAATATAAAGATGATCAAAGATGATAAAAGGGGCACAAAGAATCCATATAAATGCATGAATGTAATGAAACAAGATACTATGGATGACAAGATAATAGAAGGATGCAAAACATGTGAAAAACAAATCTCTTAACAAGAAAAATTTTATGCACATAGATCCCAAAACACACATGCACACACTAAACAAATTTAACCAATTTTATATTCCAAAAACAAGTCAAGACAGTTTAGTGAGTATACATTAACACATATAAAACCTTGTGATGCCCAAATCACATTGTACCTGCACATGTATCAAGAGTAGTAAAGAATATTGCGTGTTGTATGTGAAAAACATCGCAAGATTGCATAAGTGTATACATGTTATGACGATTTGAGATATGAGAAAATCACTTTAACTCACACACAATCATAACTGCTTGATAGGGACTATCACCTTTGAGGTACATCCTATAACTCCCACATCTCCTAGAATATACGCTTGCAATAATTTTTAAAACATTTTTGATCTTTTTGCTTTTGATTTTTTCTTTGCATATTTTTCTTTTAAGCATATCATGCATGGGCATATAAGAGAGAGAAAAGAAAATATCCAATGATATTTGACATTCCAATTTTACTATGCCAAAGCACACAAATGTCATTGACATTGCACTTTTGTTATGCCAAAGCATACAAGTATCATATTATGATTGGTGGGCAACAGTGATGAGATGATTATTTATGCCTTTCTCTTAGGATTTTTTAGTCTTTCCCGTCAAAAAGAGTGATATGAGTGTTAAGCACAAGAGACAACTTAATCTTACTCATCACAAACAAGAGCCACAAAGCTCACTTGCTTAGTTGTGCATAGAGATACTCATTTAATCTACAAAAGATAAAAAGTTTAGAAAAATTTGTTTTAATGGTCATCCAAGGTACACAAGTATCAATATACACAAACACACACTGTTTTTGTATTTTTTTTTTTATTTTTTATTTTTGGAAAAATGAATGAAATAAAGACTAAACAACAAGACAAAAACAGACAAACAACATGAAAGCATGAATGAAAGATGCATATGCATGAAGGCATGATAGAATGGTGCAGATGCATGAAAGCATGATTCCAAAACAGATAAGAAATCAAGCAAAGAGAGTCCTACTTTAGATAGAAAGAATTAAAGCAGAGGACAAATAAAAAAGACAATTAAGTCTTAGGCTCCTTTTTCACCCACACATCACGAGTCTTTGGCTGTGAGGATGAAAAGACACGTGTCCTAGTATACCTACTAAAGGACATAGAAGAATTAAGATTCTCCTGAAATTGAGTTAAAAAGCTCAAAACTTTTAATAACTCTCCAAACAAGGGTGCAGGTCCTTGAGAGGAAACCTGTGACCGTTTAGACAATTGCTTATGAGGATACAACTTAAAGCAATTAGGACGAATGTGTCTAGAAACACCACAATGGTGACAAACATGAGGTCTAGCAAAGGATTTAGAATTAGGCAAAACGGTTTTGGATTTCATACCTTTATTACCTTTCTCAGATTAAGGCACAAAGACAGTTCTTGATCCAGAAGCTGTGGAAGAGGAAGGGCCGAAGGAGATAGCATATCCTAAGCCAGTCTTATCAGAACTAGGCTTTTGAGCACTCAAGACCTCATCAAGCTTTGCACTAGACATCCTTTCTATTTGAGTTATAGCTTGACTAAACTCAACCTCAAGATTCTTGACCTTCTATTTTAATGAGGTGTTCTCTACAACAAGTGTCTCAACCAACCTTGTAGTCTCATCTAGTTTGACTAACAGATCAGCTTTTTCCATTTTTACCTCATTAAGCTCTTTTCTACAAAGATGAGAAGTCTTTTTCAGATTTCATGAATTCAGTGCATAGCTTATCATAGGCTTCCTGAAGGGTCATCTTCTTGGGTACTTCATCAGAAGAAGAATACTCACTGTCACTAGCACTCTCCACCATCGTCTTATCGGTTGAGACAGCAAAGGCCATAACGTGATGACATTCATCCACATACTCATCAGAAGAGTCATTCTTAGTACCACTCCAAGTCGCAACCAACCATTTATCTTTTGACTCATTGGTCTTTTCCTTCATGAGATAGTTTAGACATTCTATCCTTATATAACCAAAACCTTTGCACTCATGGCAGTGGATGAGGGGTTTCTCATTCTTGCCTTTCCTAGAGGATTTAGATTTTCTAGGAGCTTTGCCCTTATCCTTTTTCCTGAATTGAAGAAGCTTGATAATCTCATCAGTTATGAAGGTTAGATCCTCATCCTCATCATCATCTTCATCTTCATCTTCAAAGTCCTCAATCTCTTCCTCTATACCTTTAAGAGCCAAGTTTTTACTCTTTCCACCTTTTCCCATTAAGTCTAATCCCATCTCATAGGTTTAAAGGTTCCCTACAAGCTCAGTCAAAGGAATTTGATCAATGTTCTTTACTTCTTCAATGACAGTGATCTTGACATGGAATCTTTCAGGTAAGGACCTAAGGATTTTCCTAACAATCTTGGATTTTGCAATACATTCTCCAAGGTTGAAAGCAGAATTCACAATATCCTTGAGTTTAGCATAGAACTCATCAAATGTCTCATCCTCCTCCATCCTTATTTCTTCAAAACTACTAGTGAGTCTTTGAAGCTTCATAGTCTTTACTTCCTTGGTGCCTTCATAGGTGGTCTCAAAAATGGTCCATGCTTCCTTGGCAACTTCCGTGGATGATATTTTCTTGAATTCCTCATTGGTCACCTCACAAAACAAAGCATTCAAGGCTTTACTGTTGAAATTTGCCGCTATGATTGTTGCATCATCAATCCACCGGCGCTTCCTTTGGCTTAATCCAGTCAACTTCAACAGCTTGCCATACCTGTTCACCTAGAGCCTGGAAAAAAACTTTCATACGAACTTTCCAGTACGCATAATTAGTTCCATTAAATAAAGGAGGAATCAAAAGAGATTTCTCACAATTCATGACAACAGGGGTCAAAGATCATACTCAGGAAATTAATCCAATAAGAGTGAACCCGCTCTGATACCACTTGTTGGGAAATTTAGACTCCGGTTGATAGAATTAACAAGTTTTAAATCCAAGTTGTTAATTAAATTTATTATCAATAAAACTTGTTAAAATAAACAAATATCAATATCATGTCAAAATCATGCAACGGAAAAATAAATAAGACAAGATATGATAACCCAGGAAAACTAATGAAACAAACTAGTTTCACAGTAAAAAACCTGGGGGGAAACCTTCCCGAAAAACAATCCACTATAGAAAAGAGAAGTTTCAGATCTAGTACAAAACCTTTGTCCCTAGACTTTACAATCCCCGTAGATGAACTTACAGCAGAAACCTTCTATTGCTTCAGAACTTTTGAACTCTTCAATATATGAATGCCACCCTTTGGTGCACGAATCCCAATACGTGACTAACTAATTGCGCGGATCCCAGTACATGACTTAATCACCAACTAGAAGAAGATGTTGGTTGCAAAGTTTTTCACTTCATCAATCAATGAAGATCAAGAAGCACTTGGTTACAAAAACCTAAGGCGCAAAGATGCAATAGCTTTTTTCAAAGAGAATAAGGCATTGGTCATCTTTTGCATATGTTTTCCTTGTATTTTCTTATGAGACGACCTCTAAAATAAGCCTTATATAGGTTTAGGGTTGTGAGAAAAGAAACCCTACACATACATGTCATTATGGGCTGAAAATCATATCTGAAAATCTGAAATTCGTAAAGCTCGACAGATAAGGTGTTGAGGATTAAAACATCAGACACAAAAGATGAGGCTCGATCAATCCACCAGGTGTCGAGAAGCTATCGAGGGGACATAAACTTTCTCGATCGATCGACCAGCTATCGAGAAGGTGTCGAGATTGCGATAAGAAATACCTTAAGAGGCTCGATAGATAGCCTAGCTGTCGAGAGGTGTCAAGCAGCTATCGAGCTTTAAAAACTCAGTACTTCTTCACTTGTTTCTTGGACAGACTTGATGACTTCAATACTTGATCTTGAAACACGGTTTCTTGAACTATTAAACTCATCCTAGATCTACCTAAATACAAGTAAAGTGCATTTTGTCAAAGGATTAACCAAATTACACAAAATATGTCCTTAACAACGGATGCGAGATAAAATTAAATGAGAGATTAGATTTAGAAGTGAGAAGGATCTATGTTTTGGATACACATTTATATCCAAAATAGGAGGTCCCCCCCCCCCCCCCCCCCCCCCCAAAAAAAACCATTCTTTCATTTTTCATTTTTTTTTTTTTTTTTCTTTTGAAAATTTTGAAAGGCAAGAATCTCCGAAATGACTTTATCTTGTGAATTTGTCTATCAAACAAATTTTGACGGAACCTCCAATGAAGCCTTAATTTTGGACTTTGTAAGTTATAACTATGAAAGAAGGCAACTGATTGGAAGACTGCAATCACTGCATATATATATATAGTGCGTAATTTGAAACATTTTACGCTTACTGTACTATTTTTCATTTCAGTTCTTGGGCATCACACGTTTACATCCTCTTTATTAGAAACATTAAAAAAAAAAAAAAATTATATTGTAATGATAATATGAGTTGTTTACTCCCAATAAACTTACATAAATTCTCTTCATTTCTATATCTCATTTTTTAGGACCTGACGGACATTAATATCTAATCAGTAGTTTGAATTTTGAACTCATTTGAATCCTAAATTCTCAAATATACATATAAATATCTTTGACCTCTCAACGAACATGCTTGAACGGTTGTACCTATGCAAGTGCAACCCTAGTGAACCAGATAATGCGACTCTTAGTAACACTCAACATGATTAGCTATTTTTAATAACATTTGGTGCTTAGTAACACTCGACGTCATTTAAGTATATGATAATCTGAGAAAAACAGATAAGAACCACAATCATTAATGATTAGCTATTTTTACTGGTTGCTAACTTATTTTCTGCAATTTCTTGAATCCATTGTTTGCTACAGGCGGGTTAAAAACCAAAACTTATGCAGATCAATGTAATGTTATGCTTATTTTATCAATGACTTCGACCTGGTTGTACGTATCTGTACCATTCAATCATTGCAAATTAATTAATTAAAAAAAAGAAAAAGTAAACGAAAGGTTTTATTTCCCAAGCCTTAAAATAAGTATTCTTGACCCTCAAGTATCTTAGGCATAAATAGTTTAAGTATTATAATCAGCAAATAGTACATTTTCTACTGAGGCCATAGTCCTGGACTCCCAGGATTCTGAGAATCTGATTCTTATTAAACAACTTACTAATATAAATATGTATAGGCATTGAGAGTATCACACAAAAAAGATAAAAAAAAAAGCTTGTATTTTGCTTGAAGTTTGAAATCTTAGACATCGAGCGTGAAGAAATTGGGGCCCATGATTATCCTTGGAACCGTACGGATAGATGCAAATGCTAAATTTGGATTATGTGAATTAGTTTTTCTTTGGAAAGGGCTTTAAGGTGGCTTGCATTATTTTCTCCCAAAAAAAAAAGTGTGGCTTGCATTACCACTTTGGCATGGGCAGAATGGTCAACAAATTTGTCGGTTTTTTTAAAATATATATATATATATATATATATATATAGAGAGAGAGAGAGAGAGAGAGAGAGAGAGAGAGAGAGAGAGAGATTTTTAATTAAAGAGGACGACGAAGAAAATTGGCCCTACTTTGTCAAAACTCAAAAGGTCGATTCAACACAATTTGAGGTTTAAAAAGATAATTAATTATATATGATCTTTTTTTATATTTTGCAGTCCAATACGGTATTTAAATGTTTGTTGCTTTTAGAAATACAAAATTATTAATTAAGTTTTTTGTATTTTAGTTTTGCATGTGTCCCTACGGGTGTTGCTAATAAAAAAGAAAGAAAAATGGAAAATCCCCTACTAGTAATAGCTACATCAAAATTGAATTTCGTCCATATGAGCAGGTGTTATGGAGGAATTTATTTACCTAGTAAAATTAACATCAATTTGAGCAACAAATTTTTGGTACAAACAATTAGTTTAGACTAAATCATATATAAATCACACTCTAGGTTTGAGTCATTTTGATTTTAATCCCTTAAGTTTAATTTTTTTCTCTTTTAGCCTTAAACATTAAAGGCTATTTGCAATGTCTTATTTTCATCCATTCCTGTTATTAATGTGACAATTAAATGTCACCTAAGCCAGTAATATGTCTCAAACTCACAATCTGTCCAATTAAAACACGTCATGCCATTTAAAATATGCCAAGTAAATTAAATAATTCCAAAAATTTATAGTAATTAAAATAACTATGTTAACTAAAAATTTAATTTAAAATAAAATGATAACTAAAAGTATCTAATATTTTCTCAGCATCTAAACAAAGAACTAGCACCCTATTCTATAAACAGATCACCACACAAACCAATCTCCAAAACCACAATTATCGCTGAGCGTCCCCAATCTCTAAAACCGACAAGCCACCAAACAGACCATCAAAACTCCAACAACAACACATTGAAATCTTATCCACTTCTAGCTCTTTGTAGTCGGAGCCTTTGCAATCACATCACCTTAATTTAAAGATTAAAAAATAAAATAATAAAAGTGTGTTGCTACTGCATTCTTGCATTTTTCCAGTAACACTCACAATCCTTTCATTCACTAAGTCTGAAGATTTCGAGTTGCCTTCGGTACTTAGAGGTGCGATTTGTAATCTTGAACTAAAATAAAAGGAAGAATTGAGAGCTAGGGTTTCAGAAGAAGAAAGAGGGATTTCATTGATCTAAATCTTAATTTTTATTTCTATGTAAATGCTTGTTTACAACCACGATGAGAAATGTCACTCCAATGAGGGCTTTCCATAACAAATTACGGTTTTAGGTTTTGGGTTTTTTTTGTTGATTGGTTTAGATTGATTTTGAGTTGATTTTGGATTGATTTTCCATTGATTTTTGGTTGATTTTGTGTTTGAATTTTCAAGTATTGTAATGTGTTGGGGTGATGGTGGTTGGTGGTGCTAGGTTGTGGTGGCGGTGGACATTGATTTTGGGCCAATTTTCTTTTGCAATTTGGGTTTAATGAATTTGATGTTTTATAAGGATTTGTGTATGGGTTTGATGAGTTTGAGATCTAGATTTAGGATGAGTTTGACGAATTTGATGATTTGTATGGATTTGTAGAGAATGTTGTTGGGGCCTAGGATTCAAAAGGAGAGAGAGAGAGAAAATAATAAAATATAAAGTTACGGACTTATAGTAATTGTGTATCTTTACACAACTACTGTAGCAACAATATAAATTTACATGTTTGTTCATTTAGACCTATGTACACTTAGATTGTTTAACCTAATTAATTAACCAAGCTGATACTTAAGTTTATTTTATCAGATCTAAGTTAAACACATACAATCATATTACTTAATTAGTATTAAGTTATGATTTTTCTCATAACATTAGTGTTGTCTTATTGCATGACAAAAAGTATTGTAATTGCATAAATTTGTTTCCCTGTATTTTTATGGGATATATTTGTAATGAGTTTAGTATTAAGTGGTGGAGATTTGATCAAGATAGCTAAAAGTCACATGAGAACCACATGCCAGAAGCTGAAGAGTTAAGTGAGCTATGAAAGTTAAAGAGTCATGTGCTAGCTGTTTTCGTGACTCAGTCAACCCGCGAGTGACCCGTGAATTTCACTGGTTAGAGGATTTTTGAGTGTTACCTATTTGTCCATCACCTATATTATATATACCCTCATTATCCACAGAAATGGTAATGAGCCTATTGAAAGAAAAACCCTAAGAGAAGTTTCTACAACACACCCACCTTATGAGAGAGAGAGCTACTTATTCTAGGAGAGAAATCTTTGTAGTCTCTTTTCCTTCCCTCTCCCATTGATATACCCATTGAGAGGAGATTTGTACCCAAGCACAACCCACGCCTATTTAGAGTGTTAAGAGTGTTTTTGGAGCTTGAGAAGCATTGGAAGATGCCAAGGATGGTGGATGCAATATGAAGCTTATTGCGGGATTCGAAAAACTAGAGAAGACATTGTTAGGCTTAACCTTGTTAGAGTAAGAAGCTTGGAAGGCTTAGATGCATCGGGTAGATTAGGCTTGGAGGATCTTTTGCTATTCATGTATCCCCACTTTATTTTCTAGTGGATCATTTTACTGCTTGGAGGGTGGCGGAGATATTTTTTATCGAGTTCTTCGGTTTCCTTTTCGATAACACATGCTAGTGTTATCCTTGTGTTTGAATCTCTCTTCTCTTACTCTTTAACCATTAATTGCTACTGTGTTTGTGATTAATTATGTGTTAAAGTAGTTTGCCAAATTGGGTATTACTTATATTTCATATTTCACACATATATTGTTTGAATATAAGCTTGCTTTGGTAATTTTGTAATTAAGGGTCTAAGCATTCACTAGTATTTTACACACTAAGTGAACTTTCACTTAGTGTGGAAAAGTAAAGAAGGCAAACACTATGATGACCCAAGAAAACTAATGAAACTAACAGTTTCAAGGTAAAAAAACTTAAGGAGGATTTAACCTAATCTATCCTTAAGGCAACAAATTCACTATGATAAAATGAAAGTTTTACAATAGATTTAATCCCTAAATCTAAAACTACCTCTTGTAGTATTTACTCATACGACCACATGCAGCTCCAAATCTACGGACTCCTCTATTTGAATTTGTCACACACAAATACCCACATTTGTGACTCTAAGATCCCACTCAATGCTTTAAATCATCAACTATGTATGATCCTGTATGTAGCAACTTCAAATCTACCGATTCTAATAATGTGTAGATGGAATTCCAATAGTGACTTTGAAATGAGAAGACACAGTACTTTTTAGATCTCAAAAGAGCACCTCCAAAGTCTCTTCAAAACGTGTTTTAGAGTTTCCTTTATGTTTGTTTGTTTAGACCCCTGAACATAGATTGTTTAACCTAATTAAGTAATCAAGTTGACACTTAAGTTTATTACTCAAATCTAGGTTAAATAGTGATAAATCATATCATGCAGTGTGGAAAAATAAATAAGACAACAATAAGATTATCTAGGAAAACCAATGAAACCAACCATTTCAAGGTAAAAACTTAAGGAAGATTTAACCTAGCTATCCTTAAGGTAAACAAATCCACTATGATAGAATAGAAGATTACAGTAGACTTAACCCTAAATCCAAAACTACCTCAAGTAGAACTTACTAACACAACTACGTGTAGATCTGACTCTACGAACTCTTCTATCTTGGATTTGCTATGCACAAACTCTCTATTTGTGACTTTGAAATCCCACTGAAAGGTTTCAGATCACCGTTAGTAGTTGATTTTTTGCAGCAACTTGGTTCCACTAGTTCTTGATTGTAGATCTCTTGATTCGGCAGATGCTTATTGAGTTAGAGGGTATAGAACCTCTTAGATCTCACAAGAGTAACTCACAAAACTTCCAAGAACCTCTAAAATGTAGTTAGGGTTATCCTTTTATACCAAGAAATGTTTCACTTAAAACTCTAAACATTTTTGTAGTTTTTGGACTGAAATAGAATTCTGCAGAAAAAATCATGACTGCGATTTTCGATCGATTGAAGCTTAATTTCGATCAGACGAACCTCACAAAAATTAACTTCTCCTTTCTGTAGCTTGTAAGTTCTTGAATCTTGATTTGTACTATCATGAGCAATGTCTAATACATAATCTAGACATGTTTTGATTTCAGTTTGCCAACATACATAAAAATAGAAATCTAAATATTTAATCCTAAATATTTAGAACCTAACACTTAAATACTTGGTGAAATATATTTGAAACCCTAATCACTTAATGGGCTTAATGGGCTATTGGGCTTTAATTAAATTCTGCAGAATCCGTCTTTTGATCAATCAAACTTGTTCTCTCGATCAGTCGTGCAAAACAGTTTCTGAATTCTTCTTTTTGTAGTTTGAATGTTCTTGTATCTTGAAATGTATCAACTTAAGTAATGTCTAATAAATCTTATAAACTCTAAGATCTATATCTAGACAAGTTTGTGTTTACAATTTACCAATGGTTCTAAAATTTTAGAACTTAACATTACACACTTTTAGATTGACAGATGTGAATAATTTTTTGGTTTAAATGTGTAAAATTCACTCCTCATACTATTTTACACATATTGATGTGAGTGTTCTAACACATTTACACTAAAAATAAATATGTAAAAAGTCGTGTTATATTTGTAGGTCGTGTCATATATTTGCAGCTCTACGCACAAGTTAAAAGATATTTTGCAATAAAGAAAAAAGCGGCTGGTGTTGACTTCTTACTTCTTCTTTTTTAATGAGTAGGGCCTTCTATTTACTAGGATGCTGCCCGTAGTCACGTTGAATTTATTTATTTATTTATTTATTTTTTTTTTGGGAGAAAGTAGTCACGTTAAATTGATAAGAACAAATAGATAAGTTGTGGTGCTAACATTTTTGAAATAAATAATACATTAGATTTGAGTGTTTTTTTAGATGGTTACCCTGCTAAATTCATAGCTTGAAAACCTTTAGTATTTTGTGTATGAAAATATATCAATTAAGCTGCAAGACTTTTGTGATTAGATCTGAGTTAAAAGGCCGTAAAAGCCACAGCTGGCAATAGCACACCGCTCTGTAAGTTGAAATAAACTAAATAGGTTGTCCTACTCGTAGCTACTAGATATTTCCATAAGAGTGTATCACCTTGCAAACCGGTTGTCACCAGCTCCTCCATAAGGCGTCAAAAATGTCCTGGTCCTCGGGTTTCAGTGTTTCACTTGAAGCTAAAACTGACTTATCGCCTGCTTAATTATTGACTACAAATTCTACAGTTAGAAGTTCTGAGATAGATGATATAGGCATCTGCACCATGCGTCAATTCGATCAAGGAATATTGGTGCACGTTTGTAGGTGGTTTATCCGTTGAAATGTTTGTTTAATAAATGTTTTACTCAATAAAATTTGTAGCATGAAATACATATATATATATATATATATATATATATAATCTAAAATTTTATCAACTATTTTGTTTATACAAAAAAAAAAAAAAAAAAAAAAAAGAAAGAGAAAATATACAATACCGTGAAATGAATATCACTCTTTTATTTTTTTATTTTTTGTTTCTCAAAAAAACATCACTCTTTTTTTTAAAGAGAAGAAATGAATATCACTTGACCTCCTGATTCATCAAAAAAGAAAAAAAAAACCGTCGTATACTAAACCTTCGTACACCAAATTGAAAGAAAATGACAAAAATATCCCTTTCCTTTCCATTTGCTCACACTCTCTCACGTTAAAAAAAAAAAAAAAAAAAAAAAAAAAAAAAAAAAAGCTTATGAGATCATGTATAGAGGTCTGGAGTGTCCCTCCCACAGTACTCTCATTACATCTGGATACTATATGTATATAGGGTTCAACAAATTTTGAGAGAAGCAATCCATATGTTGATCTATATAAAGCCTAGTTTTGTATGTTCAACTCGGTTTGTGACTAGATTTAACTTGGAAGCATTATAATTTTAAATGAGATTTTGTGTGAGACAGTCCATGGACCCATGTTTGAGGTATATTTTTGTCACTTCAGAATTAAGGTTTGTTATATTATTGTATTGTATTGCTGTCTTTGTACTATTCTCTCCGACGTAATGAAAATCGGTGTAACTCTATGGATGTAGCCTTTATTGGTGAATCACATAAATCTTGTGTCATGCAATTGTTCTTTGTGTGTTCTTTCTATTTTTATTTTTCACTAGTTTTGGGGAATTAGGTTAGCTATATTCTAAACATCATACACTTAACTCGTGAATTCTTCTCTTCTTTTTTCTTTTCTTTTTTTTGAAAAGGTAATGCCCATTAATTTAATCAAACAAAAAACTGTGTTTTAATTTGGTTTTTCATTCAAGTTTTTAGCTTTAATCATCGGCCATAATGAATTTGAAATATTTATGCAATTAAATGGTTTAGTAACATGAATTCAACTATTCAAGCCCCATAATTAGATCCAACATAATTTTGACATATCTTAGCCTTACATTAATCTAAACCTATTGTGTTTGAGAGAGAGAACAAATGGAAGGGAAGATATACTTTTGTCATTTTCGGTCAATTTAGACGGAAAATACAAGGTTTAGTGTATTCTTTGAAAAATCTTTTTTTTTTTTCCACATAATAAGTCAAAGCAGTTTTACTGCCCAAAAGAAAATCTAGGCCCGAACTATCTCATCTCAACCCTTGTAGTCAAAGACAAAGACCCAGCTGAGGAGAGAGGAGATGAGGACTGACCCATGAAAAATCAAGTGGATAAACCATATTCACCCTAAATGGGAAGAAGTATTAACTGAAATACTAGTCAATTCTTGATTTTTTTTTTTTTTTTTTCAGTTCAATCGTAACATGAGTTAAATATAAAATCTCTCCACTTTAATTATTCTTATAGTTCAATTGACACTTCCTAATATTTTTAATGAAAAATTCGAATTTTCAATCCTCTCTCTAATGTGTGTATATATATACATATATATACACTTCCAAACCAAAACCCTCCTTACCATCTATTAAATATAAAATCTTTTTGCTGTTTATGATTCTTGAGTTTAAAAGAAAGTTTAAAAATAATCATATATTTTAATAAATGTTTGAGAAAGTATCATTCTCATGAACCATTGGCAGAGCATCAAAGGGGTCAGAGTGCCAAGTCTCCCCAAAATTTTTGAAAATTATCTATATTACCATATGATGTGATTATATATATTTACAAGTAGCCCTTTTCAAAAATACAACTTTGCCCCTCAATTTTTTAAATGTCTTAATTTTTTTTTACTGTAACCATACTTATAAATAAATCACAAACAAATTAAGTGATAATCCTCTTGTAATATCTTTCCAGGTGTGATCCTTTTCTTCTTATGCCATGTAGTTCTCAATTGTTTTAACCACAAATCTATAATTTATAATTAATGTAATACAATCTTTGGCTGCCAATAAATTGTTAAAAAAACATGTTTCATATAATATTCATGTAACTTAGAAATCATAGAGTACTGTGCCACTATGTATGTGTGCGCGCGTGTGTAGTGACATAGTATTTTTTTACATTTAAAAAAAGTTTCAAAATAATATATAAAAAGAATTCTTCAAAATATTTTACATGTAAATGATAATGATAGGAACTTTTTTCTTCTTCTTAAGTTTGTAGGTTTGTGTTGTTTAGATATAAAGTACTTGGATACAATTTTATACATATATAAGTACATTACATACATATATATTTACACGAACATATATAGTGCCATAAGGATCGAGTTGTTCAAACCTTCTCTGATCAATGGTTTTACTCCAACTTGGAGAAGTCCTATGTGGAGGAATCTATGACCATTTTCCCTGTGAGCTTTCATGGCTGCAGGGGATAACAAGTAGCATGTTTCATACTCCTTGTTGATGCTGTAAACTTGTTCTATAGTCCTAACATGGTAGTCTGTTCTGAAAGACTTTTTCAAGGACCATGACAAAGACTTATAGACTTGGGTTGTGGGAACTTTGGGTATGTTCCAATCTCCTAACTTCTGATCTAGATCTGAAAGCTGGTACGACTCCGAGTTGATTGTTCCATCTTCTTGTGGAATCTCAGAAGGGTTTGTACTGCTAGATCTAATGGAAGTGGAAGAGTCATTCCTTCTAAACATCCTATTTATCATTCTGGATTAAAAGCCTAAGAAATCAATTACAACCTAGACTACCTTTATCTTCCAATTTCTGGATCTATCCTTAGATCTGAAACAGGGAGTGTATGGATGCCTTCTGTGACTAGTTACCAACTTACCGCCGCTCGGACGCCTTCTGTGTTTTCTGCTACTACTAACCGCCGCTTTTCCCTATTACTAAGTGTATACGAACCTTTACTTTCCCTCAACAACGCCTCAACGCCCACCTAGCTAACGGCTAACAGGGGAAACTCTCGGTTCACATTCAACCTCTGTACTTAGACTTACTGGGTAGCAAACGAACACAAAACCGGGCTTACTCCTAGACTTACTGGATAACATATCCTCACAGAATCTGGCATAGTACACATCTGTAACAAATTTTGGGGAAAGAAACAAAGACAAGAAGGAAAAGATAACTGGGAAGTAAAGGATTAGCTTAAACAGGTAATCACAAGATAATAAACAGTTTGAATGAACGGGAGGCTCAGCCTACCACCAAAAGAAAGAACAGTAAAAACTGGCTAAGATAAAATAGTAGATGAAGAATGCAACATATGGGAGTGGAAGTGCTATCAGAAAATAGATGTAAAACAAAATAATGTTTGTTAGAGATAACATACTTCAAAGTAATGAATAACCACAAAATAATGGATAACTATGGCGGTAAGTTGGTAACTAGTCACAGAAGGCGTCCATACACTCCCTGTTTCAGATCTAAGGATAGATCCGGAAATTGGAAGATAAAGGTAGTCTAGGTTGTAATTGATTTCTTAGGCTTTTAATCCAGAATGATAAATAGGATGTTTAGAAGGAGTGACTCTTCCACTTCCATTAGATCTAGCAGTACAAACCCTCCTGAGATTCCACAAGAAGATGGAACAATCAACTTGGAGTCGTACCAGCTTTTAGATCTAGATCAGAAGTTAGGAGATTGGAACATACCCAAAGTTCCCACAACCCAAGTCTATAAGTCTTCGTCATGGTCCTTGAAAAAGTCTTTCAGAACGGACTACCATGTTAGGACTATAGAACAAGTTTACAGCATCAACAAGGAGTATGAAACATGCTACTTGTTATCCCCTGCAGCCATGAAAGCTCACAGGGAAAATGGTCATAGATTCCTTCACATAGGACTTGTCCAAGTTGGAGTAAAACCATTGATCAGAGAAGGTTTGAACAACTCGATCCTTATGGCACTTAGAGACACTCGTCTTATCAGATTTAATGACAGTCTCCTAGGAACCATAGAATCCAGTTTGAGTAATGGTCCAGTTCACTTCGACTGTTTCCCAAACC
This sequence comes from Quercus lobata, assembly GCF_001633185.2. Lineage (NCBI taxonomy): Eukaryota > Viridiplantae > Streptophyta > Magnoliopsida > Fagales > Fagaceae > Quercus > Quercus lobata. Next base: position 30,308,944 of record NC_044915.1, on the reverse strand, counting down.
TTACAGTTGCAATTGACGACCCTCACATCCTGAAGGTCCTCACCCTCAACATTAAAACCCATGGAAACCTTGTGTTACATGGCACCAAACAGCTTGCTCTTATATACAGGGTGTATTATAAGTGCATGAGGACAAACATGTCCATCCAAGCCCTTGATAAGAGAAAGGCAGGAGAAACCACTCTTATCCAATCCTCAGATGTTAGATCCACCGTTCAGGTACCAAGAACCCTGAAATGGTCTGAAATAACATTCCCAGCACAATGGACTCTAGAGAATGAAAATTATCCTCTACAGATCCAGAATCCTGTTAAGAACCCAGATCTAGATTATGTCCAGCAGTTAGCCGATGGTACGATTAGACTTAGCTTCGACCAGTCTAGGTTTAGGTCACCCTTAGAGTATGATGAACCCAGGCCCAGGTCTTCATTAGATTTGCACCAGGAAACATACCAGGAACCAAGGTCTAGATCCATAGATCTACGCCAACCCCTTAGGCAGCCAACTATCCTCTTGAAAGATAGACCTGCATCCCAGTGTAGTTCGTCTAGAACACGAGCTCCCTTTCCTACAAGAGACTTATGTCCACAGTTTCAAGGTGTTAAAGACCACTCCCAGGTTAGTACCCCTTGTTACACAGTCAAGCAAGACTCAATTGCTGATCAAGAAGAAGACAGCAACAGTCAGGACAGTCTTAAGCCTCCCTCACCATCAGGATCTGATTTTAGAAATCCTATTCAGCAAGAACCTGAATATGATCCTCAACTCCTAATGTTGACAAAAGAGTTCATCCCTGATATGGACGCTCTTAAAAAGGAATTTAATTCTGAACAGAACAGGGTTAAAAGAGAAGCCTATAGAGCCAACCATACCAATGAACAAAAGGTTGAAGTTTTGGAGAAATGGAAGTTATTCATGAAAGAGGTAAAAGCTAATTATCCTTTCTTTGAATACTTTGAGAAACATTTCAATTGGCATAAAAAGAATTGTGTCAAAACCAAACTTCCAGAAAAATCCATTCCACCAACAAAGGCTAGACATTCAACACAGAAAGTAGAGAAACCAGTCTCTCCTTCACCAGAAGTAAATGTCTTAGAAGCCCACATATCCTCTAGCAGTTCTAATGAACCCTCCTCTAAAAGCAAAAAGGAGAAAGAACATCTAGATGACCAGCTTGGTAATACACCCCCACTTCCTCCTAAGAAATGGATATCCAAATTTAGAGGGAACCCAGCCTTCAAGGACTTCCACAGAAAGAGGACAGCCTCTAAAGAATATAGAAGGCAAAAGTTCAAGAACAATGACTTCTATAAAAAGGGAAACCCCAATCCCATAGAAAACCTCAAACCTAAAGCAAAAGGAAAATGCTTTAAGTGTGGAAAGAAAGGACATTTCAAGGTAGAATGTCCAGGCAAATCCCCTACCCATTCCTTAGTATCTGAAGATATTTCTAAAGTCCTAGAACTTGACCATCCAGAAAGTGAGTCTCCCAATAGTTCTATTGACCGAGAAATTCATCAGATTTACCAAGATTCATCCTCTCCTAGAGTCTCAACCAACACCTTTAGTAGTCCAGATGAAACCATACCATGCATAGATAGTTGTTGTAGGAACAACACTATCGAAGTTCTTTCTAGACAAGAAGAACTGCTCCTAGATCTCATAGAACAGATCAAGGACCCTAAAGAGAAATCTCGAAGACTTAGTGAGTTCCATAAAACCCTAGTCAAGGAAGCCAGTACATCCAATCCTAGGATCCAAGAACCCAAGGTTGACTTGGAAAAAATCTACGATAGGTTTACCAAATCCAAGAAAGAGATAATCGTCCAAGATCTCCAAAAAGAGATTAAGGATACTAAGACAGAAGTGAGAAACCTTAAGCAAGAATTAGTCATCCTTAGGGTCGATCATGGTCTCATGGACCAAAGAGTCAAAAATCTGGAGTATGCTTCTCATCACGGCAATGAGCAAAGAACCTCATTTAAAAACCCTTCTGATGAAGAAGTAGATGAAACAGTTAACCCTACTGCAGATATGGAACTAGAATCATCCGATGGGTCGTTCTTGCAAACCATCAGTAGAATTAACTACCAGAAATGGCATTCCAAAGTCAGGATTGTCATAAGCAAAGATTTTGAATTTGAGGTAGTTGTCTTAATAGATTCAGGCGCTGATCTCAACTGCAATCAAGAAGGTATCATTCCCTCTAAATACTTCCAAAAAACCAAAGAAAGGTTGACTTCCGCAAGTGGTGGGAAAATGCAGATTGAATTCAAAATCCCAAAAGCACATGTTTGCCAAGACAATGCGTGTTTTAAAACTACCTTTGTTCTTGTCAAAAATATGACAGATAGGGTCATCTTAGGAAACCCATTCATGTGTCTGTTATATCCTTTCACCACGGATAGTGAAGGAATCACTACCCATCCTTTTGGCCAGCCAGTCAAGTTTACGTTTCTTAGGAGACCAGAACCTAAAGACATCAATAGTCTCTAAGAGGTTTCTATCTCCAAGACCCTTAACCTTATCAAAGCAAAAACCCAACACCTTAAGTACCTTGGTAATGAACTAAGTTACAAAAGAATTGATAAGCAATTGTCTTGCAAGAGTTACCAATCAGACATCAGAAAGTTTGAAGAAAAACTCAAGCATGAAGTTTGCTCTGATCTTCCCACAGCTTTTTGGCATAGGAAAAGGCACGAAGTTGCACTACCTTATGTCAAGGATTTCCATGAAAAGAATATCCCTACCAAAGCCAAACCAATCCAAATGAGCCAGGAACTCATGGATACTTGCAAGGCAGAAATAGAGGATCTTCTTAAAAGGGGAATCATCAGGAATTCTAGGTCACCATGGTCTTGTCCAGCCTTTTATGTCCAGAAAAACGCTGAGATAGAAAGAGGTGTCCCTAGACTTGTCATCAATTACAAGCCCCTTAACAAAGTCTTAGAATGGATTAGGTACCCTATTCCCAACAAAAGAGACTTAGTTAACAGGCTTAGTAAAGCAGTGGTTTTCAATAAGTTTGACATGAAGAGTGGTTTTTGGTAGATACAAATCAGAGAGTCTGATAGGTACAAGACAGCCTTTACCACACCCTTTGGACATTACGAATGGAATGTAATGCCCTTTGGACTTAAGAATGCACCTTATGAATTCCAAAATATCATGAATGAGATTTTTAATCCATTCTCCAGTCATATCATTGTGTACATTGATGATGTACTCATCTTCTCAGAGTCCCTAGACAAACATTGGAAGCATCTCAGAACATTCTTCCAAACCATCAAAAGAAATGGTCTTGTTGTCTCGGCCCCAAAGATTAAACTTTTTCAAACAAGTGTCAGGTTCTTAGGTTTTGATATTAGACATGGAGTCATCAAACCCATAGATAGAGCTATCCAGTTTGCAGAAAATTTTCCAGATGAAATCCTAGAAAAGACCCAACTTCAAAGGTTCTTAGGATCTCTCAACTACATTTCTGATTTCTATCAAAACCTTAGGCAATAATGCAAGCCTCTTTTTGATAGACTTCGAACCAACCCGCCTCCTTGGACACCCACTCATACATTGGTTGTTCAACAGATCAAGAAATATGTCAAGACACTCCCTTGTCTAGGAATCCCCTCAGAAAATTCCTTCAAGGTAGTCCAGACTGATGCCTCTAACATTGGTTATGGTAGCATTCTCCTTCAGCGTGCTAGTCTCACTTCCCCTGAACAGATTGTCTATTTTCATTCAGGAATTTGGACTCCCACTCAACTTAATTATAGTACTATTAAAAAAGAGATTTTATCTGTAGTACTATGTATTTCAAAATTTCAAAGTGATCTTTTGAATCAAAAGTTTTTATTAAGAATTGACTGTAAATCTGCAAAACATGTTTTAGAAAAAGATGTTCAAAACATTGCATCAAAACAGATTTTTGCACGTTGGCAAGCCATTCTTTCAGTTTTTGATTTTGACATTGAATTCATAGCAGGAACTCAAAACAGTATCCCTGACTTCCTAACCCGTGAATTTTTGCAGAATCCAGAACAAAATGTCCGGGAAGAAACCCGTACAACCCCAACATCCCAAATTGCCTAAACAGCATAACACTAGGAGTACCAGTCAGGCACAGAACCCTGGCCCTTTAGTACCCTTTTCCAATACCCAAAAGACCTTACCTGTGTCACCATCCATTGTTGCTAATCATTATTTGGTTTCCACAATTCCTAAACCAAACTACCATAGGCCCCAAGGACAACACAGTTATAGCTCTGCTCTAGCCACACTTCCTCCCAAAGAAGTCTCTCCATATACTGTAGATGTACCCTTTGGTCCGATTGTGTCTAAGCAACCCTCTTATGCTCTCCCTCCCAGAACAGGTAGAGCCTCTTACCTCAAGAAACCTTTTGTCCAGCATATCTCTTATATTGAGCCACACTTGGCCCATGTAACGGATCCGCTAGCATTAGCACTGGAAGTATTGCCCCATGAATGGCATTTCCTTCCTAAAAGCCCAGAGAAGAATATCAAATTCTATAAAGGCATTCTCATCCAAGAAAAGTCTGCCAGAATAGAAGACATCAGAGACAGGAATAATCCCTCAATGGTCCTATACCATAAATTCATAATTCAGAGTTTTGTAAGTTGCAAAGACTGGGGACACCCCTCCACTCTCAGAACACTTACAGTCCTCAAGGGCTTAGAACCCCTGTACAATTATTATGATTATATGGATGCCTTTGAAAAGGTATTATTCTTTCAAAATGAGACCTATGATCACACATGGTTCATTCAGTTTGACAGGAATTTCAAGGGACAGATACCTTCGTGGTTCCTCAAGTGGTGGGAAATGTTTGGTTCAACTCCACAGAACTTCCCAGAACCCCTACAGGATGCACTAAGATATTTTAGTTCTAGATTCCAAACGAATAAGCATTCTTCACAGTTTCCAGCCATCTTGCATATGACAATTCAATACAAGATCCACTGGATTAGCATGTGGAATTATGCTATCAATCAGAATCTGCTCGATAGGGAATTCTTTACAAAATGGTGGGATAAATTCAGACCAACTGATGCTATCTCCAAACTATATAAAGACTTTCCCCTTCCAATACAGAAACCTATAGCTCATTGCACAAGATCACAGTCAAGCCTAGATTCCGTTCAAATCTTAGGGAAATCTAGTAAAGAACTCAAGGATCTTGCCCAACAGCTACTCCTTCAATCTGCACAGTTAGAGTCAGCAGAAAAGAACTCTCCTGCCTCTTCAGAAGCCTCGTGCAACCGTGTCCCAATTGACCCATTCCAGGATTCTCAAGATCCCTATGATGGTTATAATTTGGACAGTGATTGATACACGGCTCCCGGACGCTCCAGAACAGCTCTAGAAGCCCAGAAAAGCTCAAGGACCACCTTTGCAAATCCGGTTACTATTCAGAACAGTACCCGCACCAGCAAAGTTGACCAACAGAGTACTATTCACTGCACAGTCCAGAACACTATGCAGAGTCACTATTCCAGTAAAGCAAGGGGACAAAACACTATTCATAAACAGTGACTAGTCACTGATCACTCTACAGTGCCCCAGCAAAATCATTGAAGTTACTGTTGCTTTCGGCTGAAAAGATATTCACCTGGAAGTAAAAGCATTTCACCTTCCGTGATTCCAGCAGTCTCCTGAATGGATCCAAGTCTCCCTCCATCTATATAAGGCACCCTTGGCCTCAGTCTTCAGCAGGCTTAATTTTGATAATTACCTCAGAGGTCTTTCACTTGTAATCAGAATGACTCTCTTCTCCCTTCCCCTAGTTTACACTTGTACTAGAACTACATTTGTAACCTACTTATGCTTCCGCCCCCAGTGCCCTCTAAACGGCACCCTTTTGTTGTAGCTTACCCCCATTTGGTATCAGAGCCATTTTAGCTCGATCGTAAGTGTTTGTAAGTTACTGTAATTATTTTCAATCAAGTTGGCCGGTTATACCGCCATAGTTATCCATTATTTTGTGGTTATTCATTACTTTGAAGTATGTTATCTCTAACAAACATTATTTTGTTTTACATCTATTTTCTGATAGCACTTCCACTCCCATATGTTGCATTCTTCATCTACTATTTTATCTTAGCCAGTTTTTACTGTTCTTTCTTTTGGTGGTAGGCTGAGCCTCCCGTTCATTCAAACTGTTTACTATCTTGTGATTACCTGTTTAAGCTAATCCTTTACTTCCCAGTTATCTTTTCCTTCTTGTCTTTGTTTCTTTCCCTAAAATTTGTTACAGATGTGTACTATGCCAGATTCTGTGAGGATATGTTATCCAGTATGTCTAGGAGTAAGCCCGGTTTTGTGTTTGTTTGCTACCCAGTAAGTCTAAGTACCGAGGTTGAGTGTGAACCGAGAGTTTCCCCTGTTAGCTGTTAGCCAGGTGGGCGTTGAGGCGTTGTTGAGGGAAAGTAAAGGTTCGTATACACTTAGTAATAGGGAAAAACGGCGGTTAGTAGTAGCAGAAAACACAGAAGGCGTCCGAGCGGCGGTAAGTTGGTAATTAGTCACAGAAGGCATCCATACACTCTCTGTTTCAGATTTAAGGATAGATCCAGAAATTGGAAGATAAAGGTAGTCTAGGTTGTAATTGATTTCTTAGGCTTTTAATCCAGAATGATAAATAGGATGTTTAGGAGTGACTCTTCCACTTCCATTAGATCTAGCAGTACAAACCCTCCTAAGATTCCACAAGAAGATGGAACAATCAACTTGGAGTCGTACCAGCTTTCAGATCTAGATCAGAAGTTAGGAGATTGGAACATGCCCAAAGTTCCCACAATCCAAGTCTATAAGTCTTCGTCATGGTCCTTGAAAAAGTCTTTCAGAACGGACTACCATGTTAGGACTATAGAACAAGTTTACAGCATCAACAAGGAGTATGAAACATGCTACTTGTTATCCCCTGCAGCCATGAAAGCTCACAGGGAAAATGGTCATAGATTCCTCCACATAGGACTTGTCCAAGTTGGAGTAAAACCATTGATCAGAGAAGGTTTGAACAACTTGATCCTTATGGCACTTAGAGACACTCGTCTTATCAGGTTTAATGACAGTCTCCTAGGAACCATAGAATCCAGTTTGAGTAATGGTCCAGTTCACTTCGACTATTTCCCAAACCTTACAGTTGCAATTGACGACCCTCACATCCTGAAGGTCCTCACCCTCAACATTAAAACCCATGGAAACCTTGTGTTACATGGCACCAAACAACTTGCTCTTATATATAGAGTGTATTATAAGTGCATGAGGACAAACATGTCCATCCAAGCCCTTGATAAGAGAAAGGCAAGAGAAACCACTCTTATCTAATCCTCAGATGTTAGATCCACCGTTCAGGTACCAAGAACCTTGAAATGGTCTGAAATAACATTCCCAGCATAATGGACTCTAGAGAATGAAAATTATCCTCTACAGATCCAGAATCCTTTTAAGAACCCAGATCTAGATTATGTCCAGCAGTTAGCCGATGGTACGGTTAGACTTAGCTTCGACCAGTCTTGGTTTAGGTCACCTTTAGAGTATGATGAACCCAGGCCCAGATCCCCATTAGATCTGTACCAGGAACCAAGGTCTAGATCTGTAGATCTTCGCCAACCCTTTAGGCAGCCAACTATCCTTTTAAAAGATAGACCTGCATCCCAGAGTAGTTCGTCTAGAACACGAGCTCCTACATTTAGAAGAGACTTAGGTCCACAGTTTCAAGGTGTTAAAGACCACTCCTAGGTTAGTACCCCTTGTTACACAGCCAAGCAAGACTCAGTTGCTGATCAGGAAGAAGACAGCAACAGTCAGGACAGTCTTAAGCCTCCCTCACCATCAGGATCTGATTTTAGAAATCCTATTCAGCAAGAACCTGAATATGACCATCAGCTCCTAATGTTGACAAAAGAGTTCATCCCTGATATGGATATGCTCGAAAAGGAATTTAATTCTGAAGAGAACAGAGTTAAAAGAGAAGCCTATAGAACCAACCATACCAAGGAACAAAAGATTGAAGTTTTGGAGAAATGGAAGTTATTCATGAAAGAGGTAAAAACTGATTATCCTTTCTTTGAATACTTTGAGAAACATTTCAATTGGCATAAAAAGAATTGTGTCATTTCCAAAACCAACTGGAAACTCCTCCCTAAAAAGGATGCACCAAGCTCTAGCAAACCAGAAATTGTTAGGTCTAGCCATCCTCCCCAAGAAGCCATACTCTTTAACCACCGAAGTACAGATGTTATTGCCTCTCCCTTCAAGTGTGCAACAGCCTCGGAAGAAAAGGTTGTTAGAAAGGTAATAGAGCAAAACAACTATACCAATCAGTGCTTAGGAGTCATAGGAAAACAGCTTGATAGGATAGAAGACAGGATTGACAACAAGGTTCTCCTCCAACCAGGAAACCCTAACAAACCAGTCCAGACTCTAGAAAAACCTTTAGTCAAGCTCCCCACAACAAGACAAGCTAGCCTCAAACCTAAGGACCAAACAGCCTTATAGGTAATAGCCCAAAAGCTTGAAGATCTTGTGAAAAAGGAACCAATTACCCCTTCACCAGATCCCACCTCAACCAGCAGGGACCCAAGGCTAGAAACCTTGCATGCCCATACAACTTCTAGTAGTTCTAGTAGAACCTCCTTAGAAACTGAAAAGAAGATAGAACAAATAGAAGACTAATTTTGAGGATTACAGGTAAATAGGCTTTACCAACCCAAGGTAATGCCAACTAGCCTTACCAAGAATTGGTATCCCAAACCAACACCACCTGACCTCCAATACGAGGAAAGATCCACGCAGTTCACATTATCCAGTGGTAAACTCTATGAATGGAACATAGATGGTTTATCTGAACAGGAAATCCAAAACAAAATCCAGCATATAACCATGGTAGCCAATAACTATCTAAATGATGGTATTCTAAATACTGAGGTTGTAGAGCTCATTGTTTTGGGATTCACTGGAAAATTGTTACTTTGGTGGAACAACTGTATGACAGCAGCTTCCAAGGAAGATATTAAGCATGCTGTTCAAAAAGATGAGGATGAGAACCCTATCTTTGATGAATGCATAGGCAGAGGTGTTCCCGATGAAGTCAATACCTTGATCTACACGATCATGAAACACTTCATTGGCAAACCAAGCAATATCACATCTAGGATTTACGACCAATTGAGTAACCTTAGATGTAAGAACCTTGGAGAATACCGGTGGTATGAAGATGTGTTCACCACCCGTGTTATGCATAGAAGCGATTGTAACTCTCCATTTTGGAAGGAGAAGTTTATCAATGGCTTACCCACACTATTTGGACAGAAGGTCAAAGAAACTCTTGCCAGCTCTTTAGGTATCATAGACTATGATAACCTGACCTATGGAGACATCTCTAGCACAATCCGAAATGAAGGGATGAAGATGTGTAGAGATCTCAAAATCCAGAGCCAAGCCAACAAGAGCAAAGCCAAGTATGAAATAGGAAATTTCTGTACCCAGTATGGCTTACCTTCGATTATTCCCAAAAGGGAATCCAAACACAGAGGTGAAGAATCCTCTGAGAAACCCCATAGGAAGAAACCTACCTCCAAACATTATAGAAAGCAGAAGTTCAAAACTAATGATTTCTATAAGAAAGGTAGATCCAGCTCCACAAGTAAATTCACACCTAAAGCATCAGGAACATGTTTTAAGTGTGGAAAGAAAGGTCATTTCCAAAAAGAGTGTAAAGCTAAGGCCAAAACCCTTATCAATACCCTCATTAGTGACCAAACCAGTAAGGATGAAATCTTCAAACTCTTAGAACTTGATCACCCGAGTAGTGATTCTAGTGACCAAGAAAAACACTAGTTGTTTAGGACATCCTCTGAAACCTCTAGAGTATCTTCTAATTCCTCTAGTGACATAGATGAAATCCTAGCCTGCCAGGATAGTTGTTGCAGAAACATAACTGTCCAGGTTCTTTCTAAGCAAGAAGAGCTTCTTCTAGATCTCATAGAACAGGTCAAGGACCCTGAAGAAAAAGCTCAAAGACTCAGTGAGTTCCACAAAACTCTAGTTAAGGAAGCCAGTACATCCAAACCTAGGTTTCAGGAACCCAAAGTTGATTTGGAAAAAATCTACAATAGGTTTACCAAATCCAAAAAGGAAGTCACTATCCAAGATCTCCAGAAAGAAATCAAGGATAACAAAGCAGAAATGAGAAACCTTAAGCAGGAATTAACCATCCTTAGGGTTGATCATGGTCTCATGGACTTAAGAGTCAAAAATCTTGAATTTACTTCTCATCCAGGTAGTGAGGACAGAATCTCATTACAAAACCCTTCCGATGACGAAGTAGATGAAACAATTAACCCTACTGTAGACATGGAGCCAGAACCATCCAGCGGATCATTCTTGCAAACCATCAGTCGGATTAACTTCCAGAAATGGCATTCCAAAGTCAGGATTGTCATAAGCAAAGATTTTGAATTTGAGGTTATTGCCCTAATAGATTTGGGTGCCGATCTCAACTGCATCCAAGAAGGAATCATTCCCTCTAAATACTTCCGGAAAACCAAAGAAAGGTTGACTTCTGCTAGTGGTGGGAAAATGCAGACTGAATTCAAAATCCCAGAAGCACAGGTTTGTCAAGACAATGCGTGTTTTAAAACCACTTTTGTCATTGTCAAAAATATAACAGATAGGGTCATCTTAGGAAACCCATTCATGTGTCTGTTGTATCCTTTCATCACAGATAGTGAAGGAATCACTACCCATCCTTTTGGCCAACCAGTCAAGTTTAAGTTTCTTAGGAACCCAGAACCTAAAGAGATTGAGAGTCTCCAAAAAGTTTCTGTTTCTAAAAATCTTAACCTCATCCATGCCAAAACTCTTTCATTTGGTCCAAATCAAGCCAAGAACCTTGATCAAATTGTACCATCCACTACATTTGATAATTCTTTGAGTCCCAATAAACCTCACAAATTATCATCTCATCACATTGCATATAAAAGTATTTGCTCCATGACATCTCATGATTTTAACAAATATGTTTCCAAAATTAACCATTTTGTTAATACATGGCAGGAAGAAAAGTAAATAACTTTTTATACTAGCCCCACTAGTAAGGGGAAAATGGCTTCTTCAAGCAGGAACAAAGGGAAAGCCCCTGTACAGGGTTCTCCTTATCAAAAGCATGAAGGCGCTTCTTCTGGAACAGAACCCAGGGAAGTAACATCCTTTCTAGAACATGTTCTGCTTCAAATAACATTTTCAGGTGGTAATATGAATATCACTTTGCATGAAGTTTTATCCAGGAATTTCCAATTTACAAATGGAGTGTATACAGGACTTCCATCCTCCATCAAAATTGTCCTTGATAACCTTCAAAGAGCCTTCACCCAAAATAAAAATCGCCTTTTCCGAAGAACCCTCAGAGCACTAGAATTGCACCTAGTTAACCTTGAGGCAGAAATCGAGATTGGAAAATTATCTATTAGTCAACTCTTTGGCAAAGAGGATATCCATTCAATGGATAAAACAACTATTATGGGTACTGACTATGCTAGGTTCCGCTTAGAAGTGTTGTTGCCAACTTGCCTTCTGATATACAAGAACGTATATTTAGAAGCAAGGCTATGTCTGAATCATGTGACCAATGGTTCACTCATTTTGAAATAATGGTCACCACTCATTTCTCGGTTTTAGGTGAAGAAGCAGATGTCATAAAAACTGACTTCATCCGAGCAACTTGGAATAAATACTTTGGAAGCAGTCACAGGGTTTATGAAAAGCAGCATCCTTTCCCTGGTCTAATAGTCAACTATGAAGACGGGGCTGACGATGAAGATAGAGACCCAAGCTGGCTTTCAAGAATGTTTGAATATGGTTTCCTTAGACTCATCAAACTAACGAACCATGTTCAGATCAGCCAATTCCCCCAGATAATCCAACAGGTTGTAGCAAAGATCAAAAGTCCTTTTGTATCCATCAGATGCTGGAGTACTCTCCCACAATGGGATGGTAACAATTGGATGGCTGTTCAACCTGCTCACCACCTTGTACTCATTAATGGGTACACCCACAATGGCCCTTGGTATGATGGTGATTCCTACCTTTCTTATACTGATCCTTTGGCCCTTGCAGAATGTTGGAAAAGCTACTTCAACAATGAACTCCGAAATGTCGCTGGAGAACTATGGGAAAATTACCATTTTGTAGGAAATACTGGCAGAATTACAGTATTCACCACTAGGCCATCCTTAGAAGCCTTCACCACCCAAAGGCTTGACTATACGGATCCCCCCCTGTACACGGCTCAGAAAGCAGACTATGAACCTCTCCTCTATTGTGGGTTTTGTAATCTGTTTGACAGGTACCACGAGCATGACCATGACGATGGTCCTCCTGCGTTTGATCCGTACGAAGGGTATCCCTCTGGTTATGATACAGATTGAAGGCATCTCCAGAAATGGCTCCCGGATGCTCCAGAACAGCTCCTGAAGCCCAGATAAGCTCAAGAATCGCCTTTGCAAATTCGGCTACTATTCAAAACAGTACCCGCACTAGCAGAGTTGACCGACAGAGTACTATTCACTGCACAGTCCAGAACACTATGCAGAGTTACTATTTGGAAAAGCAAAGGGACAATACACTGTTCATAAATAGTGACCAGTTACTGTTCACTCAACAGTGCCCTAGCAGAATCATTAAAATCACTATTCCTTTCAGCTGAAAAGATATTCACCTGGAAGTAAAAGCATTTCACCTTCCGTGATTCCAGCAGTCTCCTGAATAGATCCAAGGCTCCCTCCATCTATATAAGGCATCCTTGGCCTCAGTCTTCAGCAGGCTTAATTTTGATAATTACCTCAAAGGTCTTTCACTTGTAATCAGAATGACTCTCTTCTCCCTTCCCCTAGTTTACACTTGTACTAGAACTACATTTGTAACCTACTTATGCTTCCGCCCCCAGTGCCCTCTGAACGGCACCCTTTTGTTGTAGCTTACCCCCATTTGGTATCAAGAACGACCCATCAGATGATTCTAGTTCCATATCTGCAGTAGGGTTAACTGTTTCATCTACTTCTTCATCAGAAGGGTTTTTAAATGAGGTTCTTTGCTCATTGCCGTGATGAGAAGCATACTCCAGATTTTTGACTCTTTGCTCCATGAGACCGTGATCGACCCTAAGGATGACTAATTCTTGCTTAAGGTTTCTCACTTCTGTCTTGGTATCCTTAATCTCTTTTTGGAGATCTTGGACGGTTATCTCTTTCTTGGATTTGGTAAACCTATCGTAGATTTTTTCCAAGTCAACCTTGGGTTCCTGGATCCTAGGATTGGATGTACTGGCTTCCTTGACTAGGGTTTTATGGAACTCACTAAGTCTTCGAGATTTCTCTTTAGGGTCCTTGATCTGTTCTATGAGATCTAGGAGCAGTTCTTCTTGTCTAGAAAGAACTTCGATAGTGTTGTTCCTGCAACAACTATCTGTGCATGGTATGGTTTCATCTAGACTACTAGAGGTGCTGGTTGAGACTCTAGGAGAGGATGAATCTTGGTAAATCTGATGAATAAATATATATGTATGTATGTATAAAATTCAGATCAATTGCAACCCCCCCCCCCCTTTCTCCTGCCCCACCAAAGAAACCTTTCTGGTTTCGCCACTGCATGAAACTCCTTTGTTTGATGGAGTAGTTCAAGAACAATGTGAGACCCGAGTATCTCATGATCAAGCAAACAAGTTAGCAAAAATGAAACCTTAATTGATGAGGTTTTAGCATAACCTTAGTAAGTATTTTTGGATCATTTTTTAAATTAATTTTGAAAATATCTCAAAAGAATTAGCCAACTTTAGGTTTAAAGTGTTGGTGAATTTCATAAATGTATCTTGTTTGACTTGTAATGTTGATTTTCAAGTACAAGATCAAGTTTCAAGAATCAGCACAAGAGAAGGAAGTCTGTTTCTTGGACTCGCCTTAGATTGAGTCTCAATCGATCTAGACAGTCCTCTCAACATTCCTTTAACTAAGGCTCGCTCGATCAAGACATGAGAATCCTAAATTCAAATAGGGTTACTAAAAAATTTAATAATTGACTAATTGAAGAAGAACAAGTTGCATGAGGAGAGCACAAGCGTCTAACTCTTAAATAATCAATATAGTAACCACCCAAAAATAAAAGAAGGAATAACAACACATCGAGACAATTGTCCCAAGGGATCGAGGATGAGACGATAAGTGGCCTACCAAAACCACGGGTAATTGTCGAGCCTCTAGTATAAATAAGGTTGATATTTCAGAAGAGTCTACATCAAACGCCCCAATTTTGCTTGTTTATCCCTATAGTTTCCCCTTTATCGTCAAATCTAGCCTTAATTATAGTTATATTATTATGTTAATTAATGCAAGTTTCCATCCAACATTTTAGATTTCCTATAATTAGTACCGTTTCGTTTGATGTAGCATCAAATTTACTTTCTTGCATTCATCAAAATAGCTTCTTATTTCTTTTTCTTTTTTTTGGGTCGAGAATCACTTCAAATTAATGAGCTATTTAATTTCAGTTCGTTTTATTTTTAGGTTCTACGCTTAGTCAGGGTTGACACATTTATGCTAAAAACACTATTGTGTCATTTTAGGCCAAAGTTCTCTTAGTTGACGTATATATTACCAAACCTGCTATAACCTTAAAACACGAAGTCAAGAGACATTCTTGAGACCATCTCGAGGTAGGAACAGGAAATAGCCTCAAAGTTAGCTCGAGATAAAATTTTGACATTGAACAAACAATTAGTACTTCACTAATTGGCCTGACTCAGATATATTGCTGTGCTACAATATTGTAGTAAAAAAAATTTGGGGTAATAATCTTCTTTAGCTATTGAAGTTAATATAATAGCTTAATCCAACTGTTTCTAATCCTTTGGGATGATCTAGACAAGTCTCTCATTCTCACTAGTCCCTACAATAGACAAGTAATGAACAAGTCTAATATTTTGACTGAGTGATAGAGCCGAATTATCCATGTGATCGAACTCTGATATACCAAGCAAAAGATCACCTAACCCATTGAAAAATTTAAAATACTAAGGTCACACTCTAATAAGGTCTTGAAATTGTATATGTTTGTTTTTAGACCCCTTAAAACACAACTAGATTAACCTAGTTAATTAGCCAAGTGATTACTTAGTCAAATTATCAAATCTAGATTAACACACATATATCATATTATTGTAAAGTACGGAAAATAAAGAACACAACAGTATGATAACCCAGAAAAACCATACTAGTAAAAAACCTGAGGAGGATTTAACCTAGCTATTTTCAAGGTAAAACTGAATCCACTATGAAAGAATTGAAGTTTACACAATAGCGACTTAGACCATTAACATTCTATTGCTACCTCAAGTAGGAAACTTACTATTATGACCACGTGATAGCTCCGAGTCCACAGACTACTTCTTTCTTGGATTCCCAACTAGTACAAACACTCCCACTTGTGTATCTTTAAGCTCTTGAAACAGCAACTGAATTGATTACCAAGCTCTCGACATCAATCTTGAGATTGGAAACCCTAAGAGTATGTGAAGGCAAACACCTCTAGATCTCACAAAAGATTTACACACACAACATAAAGAGCAACTCTAAAACGTGGGTAGGGTTTTTCCTTTTATATCTAGGGCAAAACATAAAACTTTACACGTCAAACGGGCTTGGGTTGAGTTGGAAATTCTACAAAAAAAACAGTTTGCACGACTTTCGATCGATTGAGTATGATTCTCGATCGATCGAGCCAAGCAGATTTATATAGTAAATCCTACAGTAACTCGATTCCAACTTTACATAAAAGGACATACTTTGAGCAAGTCTAAACAAAACTAAAACGTTTTGATCATGGTTTACCAATATTACAAAATGAAGTTCTAATACATTAGTTTCTAATTCCTTAGAACCTAACAAACTCCTCTTTTCACAATCCGTGACAAAACACAAACTAAACAAAGTGCTCAAAGTTACATTAAAACAGCCCATTACAAAAATTTTGCCCAAGACAACAAATTCAACCTAACTACCATCTATTAGTTGCAAGTTTAGACAACAGCACGACTGAATCAACCTATATATTCCTGTAACACTTAACAAACACATAAACGCATGTGTGGAAAATACAAGTAAAATAAAGTAACTTTTTTATTTCACACAACATAACAAATAAAGATATATATCATGAATAACCTCATAAATATAAATCAATAAACAATGTGAAACAAGAAACATATATCATCAATGTATCTCCCCCTATCATGGACAACCCAATCAAAAACAAAGAATACATCATGAGCCAAAAATGTAAATACAAAATGAAGCGCTTAGATACAATCTAAAAGCTCCACTGCTCCAAAACATAAAAAATCTCCCCTTAACTACAAAAACTCATCTACAAATGTACTCTCCCTTTTTGTGACGACTTGCCAAAGGGCAATCACTCATCATCAAAAGGAGGTGGCGGAGGCGACTGTCTCAAATGCTCCAAATCTGCTTGCAAGGCATGAATCTCATCAAACATGTCCACCAAAAGCTGACTATGAGCTGCCTGAATGGTCATGACAGTCTCCAACATATGTCGAATGTCTGAATCATTCGAGGTAAAAGGTGGAGGAACAGTAGCAGCAGGATCAACAGACTCCTCAGCCACAGTATCACCTGTAGAAGAGGAAGGAGGAGGTGCAACACTAGAAGACTCAACCTTAGGGCGTTTAGAGCTTGCTCTCATCTGAGAAGCCCTCTACCTAAGAAAGGTGGCACCAATAGGGGCAATGATATGAACAGGCTCAGATGCAGGAAACTTATCTAATCCTAGATGCAAAAGAATCTGATGAATAAAAACGTGGAAGAAAAGAGTATAAGCAGTAGAACTACTCCTATGAACCTCAATCAAAGAATGAATAAAAAGATGAGGAAAGCTCATAGAAGCATCAGAAACAAAGGCATACAAAAATGCACATCTCTCCAAAGGAATGGTGTGTAGATGAGAGATAGGTCAAATGGAATGGCAAGAAATATGAAAGAAAAGATAATGAGTCTCGGTCAGCTCGTGAGAGGTGATTCGAGGATCGGAACCCCACTAGATAGTAGTACCAGTAATAAATGACATAATGTCATCAAGGGGCGGAGGCTCATTGTATGGGTAAACAGAATGCTGGACCAATGGCACCCCAAGAGCAGCAGCCACTACTAAAGGAGTAATAGTGTACTCATCACCTCGTATCCAACTTTTCACAAGAGTGTTGGAATCATAGGAGTGGACAGAAAGGTTTGAATAGAACCCTCTAATCAAGGTAGCCGAAGGAGGATAATCAACATCCAATAAGGGTAACCAGCCCTGACGGTCAAAGTTTCTCCTAATCTCACCATCTAGTTTATCTAACAGAACCTTTCTCTTTGCCCAAATGTTCCTACGAAGGTTCAGCTTCTTATAAGCTTCCTGGTTTTTCTCACTTAAAAACCTCTCACTATCAAAGGTGGGGGAAGAAGTAGAGATGGATTTCCTATTAGCTCTAGTCTTCCTAGAAATGATGCTAAAGAGCAAAAGGACAGACACAGAAGAGAAGACAAAAAAATAGAAAATCCAAGGGCAGACTGCAAGTTAGCATAGAACAATATAGAAATAAAAATTCTATATGATGCATGAACAATATCAACACATGATGCATGCTCTAATGCAGTGAGAATAAGTTCAATTTTACTCTAAGATCACAAAATTGGCTTGAGCATAGAGTTTACATCAAAAACCCCAAAATTTGAAAAACCCATTTTCACAAAACTCAACAAATTGATCAATTTACCATTACAGAAGAGAGATAACACATTATAATGATCAAAGGAATCAATCTAACAAGCCAATTTCATCAAATTAAGCACAATTGAACAAAGTCCCCAATTCGGGTAGTTTCAAGCCCTAGAATTTCCAATTTTCACAAAACACAAAATTGATCAAATTTAAACACAAAGATCACTTTTATAGTGTCCCACAACAAAAACCCATTGATCAATTTCCAAAGAAAAGGCTTAAATTATCAGAAATCCCAAATTTGCATAGGTTCGAAAATTACCCAACAATGCATGAATTAATGCATGAAAATTGAAAATAAATGAAAAAGGAAGGGCAATATGGTCTTACCGGCCATGGAAGAGAAAAACCTTGCAAAAATTTTGAAGGAAAACGACAAAAAAATTTCTTTGACTCCTTGACCGATCGAAGAGAGAGAGAAAAGCTTTTGAAACTTTTGAAATAGTGAATGAACACGTGAGAAACAAAGGTTTTTAAAAAACTCTTTGTACGATTTTCGATTGATCGAAAATGCCTTTGATTGATCTAGAACCAATCAAGCAGCGATCGAAACGGTCAAGTTCAAACCAAAATTTTAATCGCATTTTCGATTGATCGAAAAACAAGTTTGATCGGTCGAAAATCTGGAAAACACAATTTTTTTGAAAAACAGAGCAATTTTTTGCAAAAACTCCTCAAAGCATTGAATTTTATAAATAAAATGGATGAATATGAGATTAAATGCTCTTAAAAAAAAACACTTGTATTGAACCTAGATGTCCCAAAAATAAGGTTTTCCATCAATTATCCTTAAATTCTCATACAACAAACATGTTTTGCGTAAAAGTCAAGAAATTTTCAAACTTGGTTGGCCAAATCAAAATCACACACAATAACATGTACAAAGTTTAGCAAAAAGTAACTTGTGTAATGTGTGCAACTAGCAAAAGCTTGAGATACATGTGAGGTGATATGTAAATAGAAATCAATCACAATTTCTACAAAATTCATCACATAAATTTGAGAGAAATTATCACGTAGAGAGTTACATATATAACTCTCACATCTCCTAGAATAAAAGTTTGCAATCATGTAAGTTTCTTGAGTTCGCTTCATAATATACACACCAATTTTATTTGATTAGAAACTTATTAAAATAGTCAGGATAATGTACACACCAATTTTATTAGATTGTGAAGTTATTAAAACCCGATAATATACACACCAATTTTAGCATTTAAACTGAGGTTACACCTTATATTCTTTTTGTGCAAGTGCTACACTTTCTCGAGTACAAAATCTTATGATATGCACTAAAGTGTTCATAATTGGCTAGTAAACAGTGATGAGATGGTTATTTATACATTTCTCAATAAGTTCAAGTTCGTCAATCAAAGGCATATGACTTCAAGATCAAAATCATGTAATCAAAAATTATAAACATATTCCCATACAACATGCACTACAAGGCTCAGGTTAGTAAAGTACAATAAATAAGCTTATCAAAGCTAAACAAGGTACATACACATGTTATGTAAAAACAAATTGGCCAACCTTGATTTCAAATCCAAGATAAATAATGCAAAACACATTTTGCTTCCCTTTTCCCTTTTTCCTTTTTTTTTTTTTTTTTTTTTGAAAAGAAATGACAAAAACAACCTAGAATGAAATGCATGAATGTTATGCAATGCAAATCCTAGAAAAGCAAAGAAAACAAAAGCAACAAAGAAGAATGGTCATAAAGAGTAAAGCGATAAAACACAAGGACCATGTTAGAAAGACTCACTTAGATTGAGACTTTTGTATCCAAAACTTTTTAGATGCACCTCGAGCATTGGAGTTCTTATTCACACTAGAATGATTACAAATTCTAGGATTGGAATAAAGGTTTAGAGCCTTTACCAATTCACCAATAAGTACCATAGGATCTTATGCTTGAGGCACAGACACTTTTGGCTTTTTTGCTAGCTTAACAGCTTGCAACTTAAAATAGTTTGGATGAATGTACCCAGACTTTCCAAAAAAATGACAAACCCATGCAGATTTATCATGCAACTTGCCTTTAGGAGGATTAAGAGTCTTAGGTTTAGATTCTTGAAGATCAACCCTAATTTTCCTAGGAGGTGTAACTTCTACATGTTTGACAACCTCACTCACAGGGGGTTCAAAAGAAGGAACAAAGTTTGTGGAATGTGGTTCAGGCATAGAGATGCTTTCTACAAAACCTACACTTGTTTTGGCTGAGGGAGACTTTTGAACACTCAGCATGTGATCAAGTTTGGAGCTTGCAGACCTATTAGTTTGTTCTCTAACAATAGATAATTCAAGTTCCAAATTCTTAATTTTATCAAGCAAAAGCATGTTCTCAGTCTTCACATTACTCAACAATTCATTAACATCAAACAGTTTCACAAGCAAATTTTTCTTATCAAGTTCAAGAGATGCAATTTTCTTTAAGCCTAACTCAACATTCATAACATCTTTTGCAGCAACTTTGCAAAGTTTATTATAGGCTTGTAAATCTGCATCCTCAGAGAGTTCCCCATCAAAAGGGTTCTCTTCAATAGCAACACTTTTATCAAATATAGTAGTAGTTGTGAAAGTAATGAAGTTTCCATCCTCATCACTACCAAATTCATTGTCAGAAACTTCATCATCACTAAGGGTTACAGCCATAGTCTTACCCTTAGACCTCAAGAATGTTGGACATTCAGATTTCACATGACCATACCCTTGACATTTAAAACATTGTTGACCCATAGAATTATTAGAAAGTTGACCTACTTTCTCTTTAGGTTTTTCAGTGTTATTAACCTTAGTGAGATCATTCCTCCTTAAATTTCTAGGTTCAGCATTATTTTTACCTCTTGCCCTTCTGTTATTGCTCCTAAGAAAGTTTCTAAAATTCTTGGCAAGATAAGCAATTTCTGTAGTAGAGAGCTCATCATCAAATCCACTCATATCAACATCATCAACAGATTTAAGAGCCATTGATTTGGATTTGCTAGTCTTAGGTAGATCCAACTCATAGGACTGAAGAGATCCTACAAGTTCATCAATACGGATGGAGTCTATATCCTTGCTTTCAGTGATGGCAGTTACTTTAGATCGAAAATCTTCAGTTAAAGATCTAAGAATCTTCCTAACAATTTTAGGTTGATCATAGATTTCACCCAGATTATAAGAAGAATTAACAATATCATTAAGCTTAGCATAGAATTCATCCAAAGATTCATCATCAGACATTCTAATACTTTCAAATCTAGTTATTAATTGTTGTAACTTATTGATTTTAACTGCCTTTGTGCCTTTATGCACAATCTGGAGGATATTCCAAGCAGTATGAGCAATCTCAACATTAGAGATTCTCTTAAATTCCTCTATATAAACAACATTGAAAATAGCATTCATAGCCTTACTATTAAAACTGGCTGCTTCTTTCTGAGAAGTTTGCCACTCACTAATAAGAGTAGTGGGTTTCTCCCATCTGTACTCAACGGAGTTCCAAACTCTTTCATCAATAGATTTCAGGAATGCTTTCATTCTTACTTTCCAGTAAGCATAGTTGTTTCCGTCAAAGTGAGGTGGAATAATAAGAGAGTGTCCGTGTTCCATGACAACTGAGGTTAAGGATTAGCTCCTAGATCAAAAGATCTACAACAAGAGAGCAACCTGCTCTAATACCACTTGTTTATTTTTAGACCCCTTAAAACACAACCAGATTAAATTAGTTAATTAGCCAAATGATTACTTAGTCAAATTATCAAATCTAGGTTAACACACATATATCATATTATTGTAAAGTGCAGAAAATAAAGAACATAATAATATGATAACCTAAGAAAACCAAACCGGTAAAAAACCTATGGAGAATTTAACCTAACTATTCTCAGGATAAAACTGAATACACTATGAAAGAATTGAAGTTTACATAATAGTGACTTAGACCACTAACATCCTATTACTACCTCGAGTAGGAAACTTACTATAACGACCATGTAACAGCTCCGAGTCCATAGACTACTTCTTTCTTGGATACCCAGCTAGTACAAGCACTCCCGTTTGTGTATCTTTAAGCTCTTGAAACAGCAACTAAATTGATCACCAAGCTCTCAACATCATTCTTGAGATTGGAAACCCTAAGTGTATGTGAAGGCAAATACTTCTAGATCTCATAGAAGATTCACATACACAACATAAAGAGCAACTCTAAAACGTAGCTAGGGTTTTCCCTTTTATACCTAGGGAAAAACATAAAACCCTACACGTCAAACGAGTTTGGGCTAAGTTGGAAATTCTATAGAAAAAAACATTCTACATGACTTTCGAACGATTAAACCAAGCAGATTTACACAGTAAATCCTACAGTAATTCAATTCCAACTTTATATAAAAGCACATACTTTGAGCAAGTCTAAACAAGTCTAAACAAGATTAAAATGTTTTAATCATAATTTGCTAACATTACAAAATGAAATTCTAATACATTAGTTCCTAATTCCTTAGAAACAAACAGTATCACCAAAGGACATGTCTTTTTTTTTTTTTTTTTTTTGAAACCCAAACAAATTTTCTTTCAATAATTTAAAAGCAAATTCATTATTGTCTTACATCAGATTGTAGCACCAGGGGGACATGTCAAGCTTACTTGGATGATATAATTTCTTGTTATGTTTTCTTGAGATTTCTAACATGCATCACATCTTCCCACGTGGCACCAAAATCCCTTAAGCGTATACATAAACTTCTTTGACATAAATATTATCAGGGTTTACATCTAGATGACCTATATGTCTGTCACGCTCGTGCATGAAACTGCCATGCTTATTCTATATGTACAAATTTATCAAAGTGTCATCCAACCACCGTCAAAACAAGTTCTAAAGTTCGTAAGTCATGCCTACTTTTAGCATGCGCTTGTGAGGAATATTAAACACTTTGTCACTCTGTCTCAAATTTCTCTTCAAGAAATTGTAAGCATAATCTATTATAATTCTCCTTCCTATACCAGCTCCTTTGCGTGCAATAACTTCATTCTCACCAAACAAATGGACAACCCCAGCACACCATGCTTTGTCCACTGCCTCGATCTCCTTCTCTATTGCCTCTTGTCGCTTCTCTTCATCAACTTGCTTTACATCCTTATTTTCATTCTCTCCATCAACTACTCCATCGTCTAATTCTCCACCATTTTCATCATTGTTGAGCACATTTTGGGACAACCAAAAAACTTGATTAGCAATAAAATCTTTCAACATTTCAATCAACATCTTCTCAAAAGGCTCGTGCTCATTGCGCACATCTAAGTATCCATATCTCACAACACAACGAAACACATTGTGCTCTTTAGTTTCTACTCGACGAAAGAGGAAACGCTGTTCTGTTGGAACTTTACTTATAGGTAGTGACTTGATGGAGACAAAAACGAGGACTGAGTGCAATGCAGGCACATTTGCAACATAGTGCTTGAAAATCGGTGGAATGCCCTGAACAAGCTCTGAGTAGAAGATGGCAAGTCCAGGCATTTGATTAATGTTTGTGCCAGTAATAACTTCCTTGAGCTTATCTGGAGGGATTTTGTGATCAAGCTCATAATAGTACTTTCTTCTATACACATCGTTCCAAACATACATAATAGTCATTAGTACTGCAGCAAAGGCTAGGGGAAGATATCCTCCTTGGTCAAATTTGTAGAGGACTGAGCTTAAATAGACTAGCTCCACAGTGCCAATAACAAGAACATATGAGATAATGAGAAGTATGTGGGTTTTCCATATCATTATCATGATTAGTACTAGGAAGGAAGATGTGAGGGTCATTACAAACACCACTGCTATTCCTGAAATGCAACAAAGAGTGTGGGTTAAAATTTTAGATAAGAGAAGGCAAAAATGAAAAGTTAGTAGAATTTGGCATTACCATATGCATTGCCAATACTCGTTGTACTTCTGAAACCTAAAGTAACGGCAACACAAGCCAACATTAGAAGATAATTAATCTCTGGTATGTAAACTTGTCCTTCATACTTAGTCGATGTATGCACAATTTTCACACGAGGGAAACACCCCAGTGATAATGATTGTTGGATTATAGAGAAAGATCCTGAAATCATAGCCTGGCTAGCTATGATGGCTGCCAATATAGCTATACCAAACATTGGCCAATACAGAGGGCCTGCACCAGAAATAGTCCAAACAGCAAATCAAACAAAATATATATAACACAAAATTTTAACAAAAGATATGTATTATGAACCTCCGTACGAAGGAGGGGCAATATATATATATATAGGTACTATACTTTGATATTGATTCTTAGGTTTCCCACTTAAAATTCAGATATGTGATTTTTTTTTTTTCATGACTAAATTTAGCCATAGCAAAATTTTAAGAGGGGAACCTAAGAATCAACATCTAAGTACTATATCTAAGTTTTTTCTATATAAATAATATGAAGAAACGGTGTGGCTGTAGAAACAATTAATAATAGGGTTTATTTTCAACTTTTAAAAAATAGGGTAATTTGGAAAAAATATTATACTTAGAAAAAGGTGAAATTTAAAAAAATGGTAATTATAGGTTTATATTGTATTATTAATGTAAATCTTACATTCTAGAATAAAATAAATGTCTACAACATTGTACACATTTATTTAGTCTACAATGTAAATCTTATATTGTTAGTACAATGTAAATTTATAATTTTTCTTTAAAAAATATATAATATACTTTGAAAAAAAAATGTAGGTTGAATCTGCATTATTAAATGGGCCCTTAATGTTTTACCAGGAATAGACTTGAAGAAGGTGTCCCCGACAAGGTCAATGTGCTTGCGAAGGAAGGCTGCTTGTCCAGTGTAAGCGAATATGAGAGCGGGGTAAGTCACTGAACACATACTTATTTGTATGGACCTAACTGTGAAGTGGCCTACATCGGCAAATAGGGCTTCAGTTCCTGCACGTTTTCATTTCAACACTCTATCAATGATTTCTCAAAGTTATTCAAATATAGTTTCATTATGCAACCAAATTCTAACCTGTTATGGCGAGGACAATGCCACCAAGGGAAACCCATGCTTCTTTTTTGTTCCTCTGAAAATATTCTATAATGTATTGTGGATTTAGAGCTTTGACAACTGTTGGATCAAATTTGATGAAATTGAAAATGCCAATGCCACCGATGAATGCAAACCAAATACAAATTATTGGAGCAAAAGTGTAGCCCACTTTGTCAGTTCCAAATCTTTGAATCGAGAATAGGCAGATCAAGATGGCAACTGATATCCAAACAATTATATCTGCAAATATAGAAGTAGTATAAATATTGTAATACATGTATGATAATATAATTAACTAGGATTAAGGATCATTTGATTTGATTTCGTTTATGTATGATAATATAATTTTCTCTAAAAAGTTGGTGCAGGTAGTTTCTCATTTTGGTTACTCAAGCTTCAATTAGGATCATTGAAGACATATGGATGCCAGAAAAGAACTGAGAGCCCAATAATTACTGTGCCCATAGTTTAAAAGCTTAGTACCTTTTTTTTTTTTTTTTTAATTTATTTATTTTTTTAATGAGAAAAACTTAGTACTTGATTAATGCCTAATGCTTATTGCACTTTAGTTGACTGAATTTACTATATAGGGTCATGCTATCGGGTGCCCTTAGGGCAATAGTTAATAATTCATTTTGGAAAAGTTTTGACACAACTTTTATGGAAAATGAAAAAAGATGTCAAAACATTAATTGTTTTTTTTTTCTTTTCCCACAAAAACTTTCTTTAAATGGATTATTAACCATTGTCTTTAAGGGCATCTGTTAGCATTTCTCTTACTAATATATGTCTGGACATATGTTAGTAAACTATTTTAAGAAATTTTTTATGCGAAATTGAAAAAGTTGCTAACATTTTCAATTTTCCATAAACCAACTTTTTCAATTTCTCATAAAAAGTTTTCTAAAATGTATGAATTGCCTAAGTGTCTTTCTGGTGATTACTGAATATAAAAGTCATACAATCTTTTTAAGAAAATGAAAGTGGACTAAATTAATATCATTTAGAAAATTGTTTGATTAACAGAGCTCCACATTCAACAGCCCATAATACAATCTAGACAACATTATTCGTAAAAATTTAAATAAACTATTTTGTCTTTCTATCCTTTTGCATAAATTGACCGTCTAGCTATCACGGTGACATAGGAAAAAGATGTGCTACGTCCACAACATTTTTACAACAAATCATAGGTGGTTAGTTGTTATTGGTTCAAATTTGAACCTAACACTAAGATTAGTTTTTTGTCCCAACTATAACAACCTACTACTTAGGATTTATAGTAAAGATGTTGTGGACATATGATTTCTCCATAAGGAATGAATTAACTATATTATTGCTTGAGGATGTTGTATTATGTAATACAACAACGAGGCCTTAATATATATATATATATATATATATATACACACACTATTTAAGGGTGTCCCCTGTTTGGGATCCTTATTTTTTTATTTCAAAAATGCCCTACACCCCTATGTTTAAGTAAAGACAAAACTGAAGGACAATTCGGTGAAAATACAATTCTAACTCCTACTAAAACATTGCATAAAAAAGAGATGTGCTACGTTCACAACATTTTCATAACAAATCATAGGTGATTAATTGTTATTGGTTCAAATTTAAACCTAAAACCAAGATTACTTTTTTGCCCCAATAATAACAACCAATAACAACCTGCCACTTAGGATTTATTGTAAAAATATTGTGAAAATATTGTAGACATATCATTTCTCCCTAGAAAATAAAGTCACTTTCCTATTGATTTTCAAATTGCTTTATTCACTTATAAATTATATTTTCAAAATAAAAATTATATATAAAAAATAAAGACACAACCTTTCCCTTTTTTGCTATAAAATAGGACCACTATACATTTTTGCTATAAATTATATAAATATATATATATATATATATATATAGTTGAGTTCAAATTGCAAACGATGTCAATATAATTGACATTATACCACTTAATAAATTTTTATTAGATCAATATTTTGAAAATCACACTATTAGATTATATGTTCTTGATACATGGATACAAAATTCCATGCTAATCAGACGTTGTAAACTATTTGATCTATAAGCTCATTTTTTTGTACTTTTTTTTATGGGTTTTTTGTATTGTTTTAACATATAAAAACGTGAAATTTAAACAATGATATTGTTAAAATGTTAAAAAGCTAAAATGTAATCTAACCATAGATATTTCAAAATTCTCATTCAAAAAAAAAATATTGGAGTATGGGCACGCATGCACATGCAATTTTTCAACGTAGATAACCCTCGTACTCTTTAATTCGGCCACAAAACATTTAAGGACTCTAGCGCTTAGCCTATATGTAAATTTCAAAGTTTAAAACTCTCCAAAATTTCATTTTCGATAGTTTGGTACTCCTTTGAAAAGAGGAAAGATTCCAACTCAAAGCGTGCCTCACTTTCCTTGTCTTAGAGTCCATGGATTCAACATTTTATGTTTATAAGTCATAAATTCAGCTATTTTTATCTACTTCTTAATTAGCAGTCAAAGTTGGAAACCAAAATTAATAACATTGTATATATATATGTATACCATGCAATGCATCATTCATTAAAGTGAAAGATAAGAAGAAATGGCAATCCAAGAGAAAAGAGTGCATGTGATGTACGTAGTACCATCTGTCACTGCAGATGTAGCTTTCTTGATCCCTCCCACAGCTGATAAAACTGCCATCAATCAAAAATGACAGAAAATCATTTTAAAGTCAAAAGTCAGATAAGAAAATAAGAGAGTAAAGACTAAATTCCTACAAATCCTACGAACCCTACGAAATTTGAATGGCGTGCGGACAAGGGATGCGTAGATCATCAATTTGAAGCATAAATCATCAATCTTGTCATATTCTAACTCCATTATACTATATTCTTTTGACAAAGACTTTAAAAAAAAAAAAAAAAAAAAAAAAAAAAAAAAAAAAACTATTCCTAAAATCTAATTTTAGTGTATTTATCTAATTTTTCATACAATATCAAACTATCAATGGAAACTAAACTAAAAATTCACATTTAAAAAAAAAAAAAATAATAACCCCTTTTCTTCTATAAGTGTTATAAGAGTCATACTAATAAACCTAACCCAAAATTTCCTCGTGGGAGAGATTCCATATAATATAAATTATTTATTTTACATTACAGTATTGTGCTACAGGATTCTTCTTAACAGCTGTATAATTTATTTGTTTTATGTTATATAAACATGCAGTATAGGGATAATTCATAATTCTCAGTAGGTTTCGCCTTTAGAGAAACATCAAATAAGAAAATAAACAGACCTGAGATGCAAGGAGTGAGCACACCATCTCCAATCACCATGGAAGTACCAAGCATGGTGGCGTACAAAAGGAAGAGCTTTGCAAACTGGCTATTCTCTAGCTTAGACTTAAGCCACGATGCCCTCTTTAGACTGTTATTTGGTGAATCAAGCTTGAAATTTGAGACCTCCTGGTCTTCAGCTTGCTGACTAGGGATCAAACCGACCTTTGCATATCGGCATATGAGAGAGTACAGAGCAAATGTGCCTCCTAAGATAGTTTAATTACTCGTCAATTAGAAGTAATAATATATTTGTTCAATTTTCTTTCTTGCTCTAGGAAAAAGTTTAAATGTAGAAATAAATCAGAAACAATGTTACTATGCAATCTCTTTCTATTAAAGGAAGCAAACTGTTAAATTGATTAAGTTGTTCCAAGTCCCTTTTTTTTTTTTTTTGGCTAAGGCAATAGACTTGTTCTGAGCTAAAGTTATAATAATTGGGTAACATTTTTAAAAATGGTCACGTCACATCTAAGCTTGGATTAAAATGACTATAAAATTATACCTGCGATATAGCATGTCTCGCAGCAGGTAATTTTTCTTTTAATTATGGGTGCGCATGTGTATGTACGTTAAAAGACTTTTGAGAAAACATATGAGAAATATAAAAGGGACCGTTATTGTGGAAGTTTATTCTATTAAATTATAACATACATGCATGCTCATGAATATTAAAAAGTAAAGCCATGTCCTAAATCTGGGGATCAGATGGACCACCAACCCCACTTTTCTTCACGAGCAGTGGAAAAGTTTGGATATTTTGAATCTTCCAGCCTTCCACAGAGCTCATATGAAGTTTAACCATTAAACTAAAAGGCTTTATTACTATTATTTTCTTCTTCTAAAAGAGGCCAGGTGCTTGCAATTTTGGCTTTTAAGGTCTGAACATTTGACTTGGTACGCGCTGAATCGTTTTCGGAAACGGTCTTCTCATATAAAGATCGGGGTTGGCTAGTCAAGCTTCTCCCTAGTTCGTGAATTCCCTCCATGTTTACTTTAATGCATACAAAAATTTCCTTTTAAAAAAAAAAAAAATTTTATTTAAACAATATTAAAAATACTATAAATTTTATTACATAAATCTTATAAACTAACTTATTATTAATTAGAAAAAAAAAATTTAATATTCATTTATTATATTGTATAAGTGGTACTAATTATAATTTTTTTACATCAATTTGTACATTTTTTGTAATAAAATTTGTAGAAGCTTTGGTACTTTTATATAACACATGAAAGCTCTATACTTTAATACAATGGAATCCTTAGAAACTTGAGTTCGTCTTGAACTTTTCTCTCAAGAGAGAATCTGAAAATGTTTTAAAAAGATATTAAAATATATAGTAGGTTATTCAAAGGTGCCCATTTTTTTTTTTTTTAGGTATCATTTTTACCTAATCTTATTGTAGAGTTTTGGAGTTAGTTACAAGTATTTGGTCTTTGAATTTCAATTAAATATGCACCCATGACAAAATTGAGGTGAGAGGACTTCTTTTTTTAAAGGTAACATTATTTACATTTATAAGAAATTGGGAAAATATCTCAAATTTAATCCACTACTAAAGAAACCAAAAAAAAAAAAAAAAAAAAAACTGTGGTGGAGGATTTAGTATATTCAGAAGCTAGCTGAGAAGAGGATTTACATTTAGAAAATTCACCCCTTCAAAGAAATAATTTGAAAAATCAATGTGTAAATATTTGCAAGTAATGATTGATAATAGAATAATGAAAATATTTAGCATGGAACTCATTTAAAATATCCGCTCTCTTTTTATTAAAAAAAAAAAGTATGAGCCGGACAAGGCCTGGCATTCTGCTGACCAATAAATCTGGTAAGACACGGAATATATATATATATTCACCAGGTGCACAGTAAATTGTCATGGAAAACGCATGGGATAGCCTGTGATTATGTGCAACTTGTATGTCTACATGTTAACCTAAAGAGCAGCTAAATAAGGATGTAAAATCTTACCATCACCACTGTCATTGGCTCGTAAGACAACGAAAACGTATTTGACCAAAGGGATCAGTGTGAGGGTGTAAAAGATCATAGAAAGGACTCCCAAAATGTCATCATTATGGTTTATGCCTTTTGTGAAGGTGCTTTCAAACACATATAATGGTGATGTACCAATGTCCCCATAAACAATTCCGATGCTCTGAAATGCTAGGTGCAAGATCACCTTCCACGCCATAGTCTAAAAAAAAATCCAGAAAATACACGTGAATGTTAAAATCAGAATTTTTGTTAATTCAAAAAGACGAAGAAGAATGATTATAAAAATAAATAAAAAAGATTAAGAAGAAGAAGAATTATTACAGTTGCTTAACTTTTTTTTTTTTTTTTTTTTTTTGGTGGTCAATTTTACTCCGTGTTCTTTACTATATCATCAATGATGTACATCACTTTAATAATACAATATTATAACCCAAAAAAAAATGTATATGAAAGATTTGAATTGATAGAAGTATGATTGATGTACTAAATGACATCCATCAATTAATATGATAGGTGCAGTCTTTCTTTTAGTATTTCGATTGGCCTTGACATGAAAACGATTTGAAATCCTTAAAAAAAAAAAAAAAAAAAAAAAAAACGATTTGAAACTAAATATATAGAAATAACTGAAAAATCTAAGCGTTTTACCAAAAAGTGTTTTTAGTAAAGATGTCATGTAAGATGTTGCTCTAGCTAGGCTGAAAATATGTAAAAAAGTAAAAAACACATTAATTATTAATATTAAAAGGAGACCTTGGAGTCATGGCCATGAAGACCTCGTATGCTGCTGGATTCGATGTCTAAGGAGTCGTGTCTTCGCAACTTATGACATGAAAGTTTCTTCCCTTTGAGTTGTTGATGAGGAACTTCCTCCTCTTGGCTTTGTTCGATTTTATCTTCTTCTATACCATCAGATATTTCCATGTTTCTATGTATCACGGATTGTATACAAGGTGATCCAAAGAAAGCACAATACAACTATCCTAGCCTTTTCCCAGTCTCTTAAAACTCTTTTTTGGAAAGTCTCTCATAAACTCACTTACATATAATTAAAGGAGGGATTAGATTTAGAAGTGAGAAGGATCTATGAATAGGTGGCGATGATGAGGCTCTGGAGGGGTTAATTCCTAGATGCAAGAATGGGTGATACATATTTATATCCAAAACAGGAGGCACACCCCCAAAAAACCAATTAAAAAAAAAACCCACAAGAAAAGCTAAGGATTGAAAAATAGGGTGGAAAAAAGCCCTACCCTATGTGTGTTTCGCCAATAATAAGAAGAGAAGTACGTTACGCATATTGATTTTTCTTAGTGAAGTACGTTACTTATATTGATTTTTCTTTTTATAATTGTTAAAGACTATCTATTAGTTAGTCGACTCCGGGTTTATAGGAACCACAAAGCTATATATGGCCCAACAGGTTAGTGAGTTGAGCTATGGGTTAATTGCATTGTTAATCTTAGTAATGTCCTAGTCTTAAGAGTATGGTCATTGTGGCTGTAAGGTTGAATTTATTCAACTATGTGTTGACTTTATTCTGTACCAAATTTGTTTGTAATTCAACATTTAGAAACCCTGTTTTCAGATAGGAATAATGTAAGAGTTGTGTATGAGAGTATGAAGAATTGATCAAGTGTGTGCATCAAAAGGCTTCTCGAGACTAGAATTCGCGATTGACTTGCAAGTAGTGACTCACCAGAATCCAACACACGTGTGAAGCATGCAGGAAGTTAAAGGGTCAAGACAACTGGATCACTACAGCATAAAAATACAATTTAGTCATTCTGTTAACTGGTGACTGAAACTCGCAACTTGTCTCAATCGTGAGTGACTAGCCAGTGCACCCTGTTTTGCAAAAAAAATGACTTTTCACATTTCTTCTCATACCCTACTATAAACACCCTTATATCTATGAAATGTAGAGGGCTTTCACAAAGAATTTTGAGAGATAAACCCTAGAGAACAACAAAATTAATTCATTCACAATTTTATGCCTTTGATTCTCCAAATTCCTCTACTCTCACCCTCTTCATTGTCATACCCTTAAGAGGAACTTAAGCCAAATCCTTACCTCACCACATTCAGAGCAGTGAGAAGGTTATTGGTGTTTGGGAAGCAATTCAAGAGAGAACCAATTCATTTTGGTTGATGCAATGGAATAATTGCGGGATCCGATAGGCTAAAAAAGACAAGGTTAGGTGAATGTTCAAATAGTGTGTAAAACACCAATGAACTTTTAAACCTCCAAATTACAAATTACCAACACACGCTTATAATCAAACAATATATGTGCAAAATATGAATATAAGCTAAACCCAAACAGGTAACACACTCTAAACTATAATTAATCACAATCACAACAGTAATTAAAAGGTAAAGAGAAAGTGAAGAAAGATGCAAACACAAAGATAATACGGCGATATGTTATCGAAAAGGAAACCGAAGTACTTAGTGAAAAACCTCTCCGCCTGTAACGTCCCAGTCAGACACAAAAAAAAGGGGTAGATTTCTTTTAGTTCCCACGTGCCTCCCAACTACCCCACCTAACACCCTTCCCTACCACTCATTTTCACTCATCCCCTTATCTCTTTGATCGGCTCCTCACTTCTCATTTCTTTATTTTTCTTCTTTTTCATTTCCAATCTAACACTTCTCTTCACTCCTTCAAACTCTCCCGGTAGTACCTCCATACCACCATTTCCACCATCATTTTCCGGTAAGATTACCGGAAAATTCTTGAGAACCCATAAGCACCTTCACATTCTTTTTTTTTTAGGTAAAAATTTCTAATATTTTTGGTGGGTTTTACAGTTTTGCTTGAGGTTATTGTTTATCTAAGTTTTAATAATGATACCCATGTGATTTATGAGCATTGAAAGTGATATTTATGTGTTTGTATGTATGGGTTTTGTATTGGTAGAATTATTTGATGAGTGGATATATGGTTTATACTAATGATGACTGCCTAAGGTTTATTTATAGTGGAAAATTTAGGGGTTTTGAGTTATAACATGTGATGGTTGGTAAATCTAATTTTCCATTGCCTTTGGGTTTATTTGGACTTAGTTAAAGTTCTAAATTTCTTGTCTTGGAGGATATTTTGATTTTGCTTTCATGGGTCTCTTATTGATGTAGTGTAAATTTTATGAAAGTTAGTCATGATGTTGGAGATGATATTAAATGGGTTAACTTTATAAATTAGAGTTTATTCCTTGCGAATCAATTTGTTGAGAAACTTTGGAAGTGGAATACATTATTATTGATGAGGTTAAATACTAGGCTTACCTAATTAAGTGCTCTTTTGGTAATTCCTAAATTGTGGCTAGATGCAATTTCAAGCTCTATGCCTTGATATTGTTTAGGTTCTAGCTAATCTCCTTGAAGCTTGGAGAATTAGGATTTTACAGTTGCGAGGTAAGTAGCTTTTTAATGAGATTTTTGAAAAATAAACATGTTGCATAAATGATGTTTTTGGGTTAGACACACTTTTGGAAACTACCTATGAAAATTATATTTTCCTAAAACTATTGTGTCATAACCTTAATACATGTATGATTATATCTTAAATGCATCATATTTGGTATTGCATTTGGGGAAATGCATGAATTGTTGATATGAAAAAATGAGCATCTTTTATTTAATCTTTGATAAGGAAATCTTGGATTTTATGGTATATTAGAAAATTTAAAGATGCTTATTTTGTCTTGTTATGTGGGAAATTGTTAGAAAATCTTTTGACAATAATGAAGTTGAAAACCTTACAAACTTTATGGAAGTTAGATTATTTAAAGTTTTTCTGAAACTACCTGGTTATAAACTATGTATTTGAAAGAAAATGTATAATTGTGAGCTTTATGGGGTTTCAACACCATGTCATATGTGATTTCCCAATGATCACCCAATTTGGTTTTCGTAATCTTTGTGACAAGGGAATCAAATCTAGGTCAGTGCCCTTTTACTTTGGATGACACATTCTTCCCTACTGCCCATGGAGAGAAAGAGGTTCATTGATTGTGTGTGGGTGAGGCTGTTGCCCATGGGGCCAAGAGACCAGATACAAGAGAGGTCCTATTTGACGCACTCTCTTTGCTGCCCATGGGGGGAGAAAAAAACCTTGAAGGTATGGGTGAGGCTACTGTCCATGGGGTTAAAAGTCTACATACCAGAGAAAACAATATCATGTCAATTCTGAATGGGTGGATCCCTTGACCGGTCTATGTGGTAGTGTGATATATTTGTGATAATTTATCTTATGTTAGATATTATGGCTTTGGAAATTTATATTGTTGATGCTCACAGATTATAGTATATAGCTTCAAGGTATTTACTTTGAGAAACTTTGTTTTTCATTATTTAATCATTCTTGTCATATTATTATTATTGAAGATGAAACTTGCATTTCCCCCATCTCCATTAATTATGCTACTTACTGGGCGTTAGCTCATCCCATCCTTTAACAGTTTTCAGATTTACTAGCTATACCTTGAGTATGGAGCTTACTTCTTTGGTGATGATTAGAGTGTTATGTTAAATTTGGAGACTTTTGCTATAAATGGTTGGTGACTCGATGTTGCTATGTTCAATGAGACCTTAATTAATTCTATTGGAGGTGGGCCGCTTGAGGTTTGTTAGCCTTTAGTGTGATAGGACTAGACTTGATGTTAAGGTCCTTAATCTTGATAAAATTGTGACTTTGTGTAATTTAATGAGTTTTGTAATATATTCATGTATTATGTGGAGGTACATGATTTTTAGTTATTGTTTGTAAATATGTTATAGAGCTCTGACTTGTAATGTGGAGATTTTAGTATGATTATGTATTCTTATCCTATGGAAAAGAAAGGAAAATAAAGATCTCCTATAATTTGTTTTGCCAAAAAGGAAAAATCTACAAGTAGCCTTGGGATGTATTTCTCATGCTTTGGACCCTTTTTGGTTTGGGGCGTGACACTGCTGCCCTCCATGTAGTCAATAATCCACTAGAGAATGAAGTTGGGATACATGAATAGCAGAAGACCCTCTAAGCCTAATCTATCCAATGCACCTAAACCCTCCAAACTTCTTGCTCCAACAGGGTTATGCCAAACCTTGTCTTCTCTAACTTACCAGATCCCGCAATAGCTTATTACATCAACCAAAATAAATTAGTCCCTTCTGAACTGCTTCCCAAGCACCAAAAAAAATTTCTCACTGATATGGGTATGGTGAGATAAGAATTTGATTAAATGTAATTCTTAAGGATATGTCAATAGAAAGGGTGAGAGTAGAGGAATTTGGAGAATCAAAGGATGAAGATTGTGGATGGGTTAATCTTGTTTTCTCTAGGGTTTCTCTCTCAAAATTCTCTCTGAAAGCTCTCTACATTTTGTGGGTATAAGTGTATTTATAGTAAGGTGTATGAAGAATGCAAAAGGTCAGGTTTCTAACAAACAAGGCATTTTGGCAACTCGGCCTCAGGACTGGAACAAGTCACGAGTTTGAGTCGCGAGCTAACTGCTTGGCCAGACTAAAAGTTTTGTCCTGTAGTGTTATAACTGGCGTGACCCTTCAGCTCCCTTTGCATGCTTCACATGTGTTCCGTTATGGCGACTTGCCAATCACGAGCTAGTCGCGAGACTTGCACACTTCTGAGATTTCTTCACACTCTTTCACACACTACCTTTACATAATTCCCACCTAAATACAAGGTATCTAATTGCTAAATTACAAGCAAATTTGGCACGAAATAAAGCCAACACATGATTGAATAAATTCAACCTTACATTAGGCGTAACCTTGTTGGATCAAGAAGCTTGAAGGGTTTAGGTGTATTAGGTAGATTAGGCTTGGATGGTCAATTGCTATTCATGTATTCCAACTGATTTTCTAATGGATCATTTTACCACTTGGAGGGCGGCGAAGAGGTTTTTCGCCGAGTTCTTCGGTTTTCTCTTCGATAACACATGCCGGTATTATCTTGCATTTGCTTCTCTCTATCCCTTACTCTTTGCTTTTAATTACTACTGTGTTGTGATTAAATTATGGCTAACAATAGTTTGCATGTTTGGATATAGCTTATATTTATCATTCCGCACATATATTGTCGAGTATAAGCTTGTGTTGGTTATTTTGTAATTGGGGGTCTAAACATTCACTAGTGTTTACACACTAAGTGAGCTTTCAATGGCCATAAGTTTAGGAGGTAGGTCTATCTTTCACATTATTGAACTTGAATTATGTGTATAAATTCTACTGAATTATCAATAAAATATCATTAATTGTCATTTCCTTATAAACACAAGTTGTTTAGGACGTTAGACTCCCTCAAAATAGTCTATTTTATAAATTTAGGAGGCCTAGGTGGTAGCACCCAAAAGTAGTACATTTAATTCCTAGTTACAATCTAGAAATTGACAAGTATAAGAAAAAATATCTATCTACCAACCTTTTATATAAGTTTAGAGTTTAGGTTACAAGATGGAAATGAGTTAGACACTCACCTTACCCAATGAAACCGATTTTCTAGACTATCCAATAATTATATTGCATTATCCAAATAATAAGTATAGCATTCAAGAACATGTTATCAAAAATTGAACAAGCATTCATACAAACATGGTGAGAAAACCCAAAACTAGGCATGCAATCACATGTGAAAAAATTGGAATTGAAAGATATTAAATATGTGTGTTCTAGATGAACAACCCTAGTAATCTAAATATGTGACTATATTTGTTATAATAAAAGCGTGGAAACATGTTCATAATTAGATAGAAACCCTAATTGTAAGCATGTGAACATAAAATTTGATTAGAAAACTATAGAAACATATTGATTATGAAAACTAAGAACAACCTAAATCTAACATAATAACATACAAGAACATGTGAAGAACATAAAATAGAAGTGTGAGAGAACTAGGATATAATTGAAGAGAAGGGTTGAAAACTTTACCTGCGTGCACTAGCATTCTATGCAAAGAGAATCCTTTTAGAGATGTTTGAGAAATCAACCCTAGGGGCCGGAGGACTGAAAAACTTTCCAAGGTCCTAAGGTTTTCTAGGTATCCTTTAAACTGAAGCTGAAAATGGGTATATATACTGGATGCTTGGGATTTAGAATGAGTTTCTGAACAATGTGGCAATAAGGAAAATTTGAAATCTGAGTGAAATTCTCAGTAGGCAAGGTTTGACTTGAATGAGGAGCAAGCCAAGACCAAAAAAGAAAATAAAAATCTAGGAGAATCTAGTCCAAATGCCAATCAACACTTGGACCCAAATTCTGCTCAATTCTTTCATTTTTCGAGCGTTTTGGCCTCTCTCTCTCTCTCTGTTTACAATTCTTTTTATATATAAAATATAGGGTGATATGAAGTATGAATAAGAATCTTGTAATAAATCAATTAATATCTTCTGATATTCCTTACAAAGAAATATAGGGCTTAGATTCCCCTTTCATTATTAACTACAGAATTATAAAAATAAATGAAAAAGTGATACATACACTGGCACGAGTGTGTATTAGTTTCCAGTTCTTCGTATACAGTTCGTAGTCAGAGAAGTCTTTCAAGGAGAGTGGGAAGTAAATCTGTAAAAATCACTTGATCAACTCAAGCAATAAAAAAAGGAACAACAACGTGCGGGTTAGACACTGTCACGTGCGGCTTGTGTCTGGATTTTGTAAATTCATGTGAAAGTTCAGAACGAGGTTGTTTTTTTTTTGTCTTTTGTCCTCGAAAGTCTTCTAAAATATATATATAAATATATATATATATATATATATATATATATATCATTTACTAAAGTAGCAAAATTGTTGTCTAACTACTTTTTCTTTTTCTTTTTTTTAGAAGTAAACTGTTGACAAATTAAGTGAATAAAATGGTTTCAGTGATTATAAAACCATTCAATGGAAAGTTAGAAGGAGAATTGAAGGTAATGGCTACTTTTACCAACTCTGTTCAAAACAGAGTTTTGTCATTTGTGCTGTGTATGAGAAATTTCTTTAAATGTTTTTTTTTTTTTGGCTGAGAATCTTTAAATGCTCTTAAAATTCACTTCTTAATTCCTTTTTCTTTTTGTAACTAAGTGATTGTTTCCCTTGTATATGAGTTGGATTTAAAGAAACAGATTTATCTAACATATTTAAAAAATAATAATACGTATCACCAAGCTAAATTACATACTTATATTTGGTTTATTTTATTATCGAATAAATTTGAATTTTTTTACGAGGTACTTGATGAACTTATTGCTTTCCTATAATTAAATAGTAAATACTAAGTATAAATTTTTTTATCCCTCTACAAATATATGTTAATAATTAATAATTAAACTATAATTGAGTTAATTAATTAAATAGAATGATTTTATTTATAAACTTATAAAATTTAGATTAACCAACACTACAAAAATTATCAATAAATTATAAATAATAATTTTTTATTTTACAAACATACAATTTAATCTCAAAACTACATATAAGCATTTTATACATGTATAATAAACATATAATATTACCTTATACTCGAGAGCTTGTTTGCAAACATAATATTATGTTTGAACTTAAACTCATTTAATAACCAAGCTTAAACTTAGCATGTTTGTTAAATAAAAAATATAAACAAGTTTTTTTTTTTTCTTTTTTTTTTTCGGAACCAAGTCCAAATTAAATTTTTATGCATTAAAATAAATAAATAAATAAATTTAGAATAGCTCGATTTACTTACGGGCTTAATATTAGGTTCAAGATTTCCATCAAAGAGAGGATAGTTTAAAAGAAATAGTTCAACATGTGAAATAAGACCATTTTAATCATGTACAGGAAAAATAAGATACAAAATGCGTGATAGACTAATGAAATTGGGATTAGCTTCATAAAAATTCAAAAGAGTAAGGCTTATAAGTAACCCTTATATATCATAAATGAAAACCAATAATTTTCAGTAGTATAACATGGAATGGAGGCAAAATATGCAATGTTTAACGGTTACTAATAACTCATAAATTACCGATAAATGTCAAACGCGTACTTATAAATACCCAACACATTGGAAAAGAGAAAATAAAAAATAAAAGCCGAAAGAAAAACTAATTGGAACCTCACACATGCATGCATGCGAAATACAAAAGTGGAGCACGTGTATGATATTCATAAGGCCCAAGTCCACAATAAGAGCATTCACATCAAATGAGCTAAAAGTTTTAGCTTTTAACACCTCAAAAACATAATTTATCTATTTTACTACCTCATTTTACAAAACACCTAACATCAATAGTTTTATTTTAACATTCAACACATTAAAATAATATAAGAGTTGCTATAGTGAAAGTGAGGGAGAGAGAGAGAGAGAGAATTAAAAATCATTAAAAAATATTAAGAGTTCACTATAGCTGAAAGTGGAAAAATTTTAGATACAGAACTTTTGATGTAGCATGGTTTTTATGGTTTAAGTTGCTAAAATAGATCTTGAGTGCTTTTGACAACTCTATTGTTAATGCTATAAGCCCACTATATATCTTCTTCTTCTTCTTCCTTTTTATTTTTATTTTTATTTTTATTTTTATTTTTTTATAACATAGGAGAACTTCACTCAAATTAGTTGCACGTCGCAAAGCATACTGTACAACAATCTTCACTGTTAATCAAACTCCTACGGGCAACTGACCCCACCCGCCAGAACCAGTTACCAAGTAATCCAGGGGATTTTCACCCCTAACAGGCTAAGCCCACTATATATCTAAAGAATAAAGATATCATTGAAAGCTTAAAATGGCTTATAAACACAAAGGAAGCTCACTCGAGACCATTGTGGGACTAGTAATAATAAACAAAGTGTTTGGAACACACACTCACACCAACAATAGGTCCTTTCCCATCTCCAATCTCTCCACCCACATTTTGGATGCAACCAAGGGCGGAGCTACATGTTAAGGTGGGGGGGCCATGATTTTTGAAATTTTTTTTTACTATATAGAAATATTTAATATTTTAATAATTAGCCCTCAAAAATGGGACTTGGCCCCCCCAACTATTTGAGTTGGTCCAATAATGTTCTTAAAAAAAATTGTCCAATTTGTCTAGTAGTTATAGAGAATGTATTGTTTCTCAAATTCATTTTTTATGGTAAAATGCGTTTTCGTATTTTCTAAAGTTTTGAATCATTTATGTCTTTGAAGACTTTATTAATTTAATTGAAATTTGTTTACTCACAACGGTAGACAATTTGGTAAATTATATTGAAAATGAAAATTGTAAGAATTTCACTATGGAAGATGGTGAAAGATTAATTTAATTCTATGAAACATTTAGTTTTAAGGATTCATTATGAAAGATGCTAATTTTTTGTGTGTATAGATACATGTGTTTGTATGTGTATAAAAGTTTGTATAGACTAATAAATTAGCAACACAAATCGGCCCCCCCAAATAAAAATTTCTGGCTCCGCCCCTGGATGCAACAATAGTACATAGTCTGGACTCTCTGGACTATCTTCTCTTTAACAAATCCTTACTTATTCTAAAGGGAAAAAAAGGGCTAGAGAAAAAGGTAATCTCCTCCAAACTTCTTGTGTTGCAATAATAAAATAGTCATGTTAACGGATGCTCTTAGAGTAGTTGTTAATAAATCATAATAAGAAAGTTTTGACACTACTTTTATTAGAAATATAAAAAGTTATTAACAGCATTTATTATTTTATCATTTTTCCAATAAAATATTTCTAAAATAGTTCATAAACCAATGCCCCTAGGGTATTAGTTAACATTTCCCATAATTAATAAGAATAAAATAAAACCATAGAAAACTTGTGTGCTGGTATTGGACTCAACTAATAATGTAGTCAAAGTGTCAAACAAAAACCATGGGAATGTATCACACTGTAACACCAAAACAAAAGAGATAAGGTTTAATAAAAACAAAGAACCTGACTTTAGATCCATAATTCATAATTGTATATTTAATGAACAAAAGATAAAAATAAAATCTGTTTTGGCGGTTGAATTTGAGACAACCACTTAACGCCGCAGAATACAAGTAATAAGAGCTTATTAGTTATTATATAACGTTTGGTAGAGATTCTAGAGAAGACCGTAGACAGCCTACTGGAATATTATACTAATTAGTATCTCTTCTCTTCTCGATCCTCCATATATATTCCACTTTTCAATTCTTTGATTTGATCTATCATCTATGCTTATTTTTCTTTGTTTATGCTATCGTTTTAAATTATCTCTACAAAACCCGCAGCTAAGTTGCCGGTTCACCTGGGCCAACCGTACGTAATATGCACATAGTTTTCAAAATGAGTGTACGTAGTTTGAATTTTTTATTATGTTTGTTGGACATTATTCAACTTTCTAGCATGCAAATTGAAGGATTAGGATCCGGAGTATTGCACTTGGTGCAATTCACCATTTCCATTCACAAATTTTTTTTTCACTTTTCACCTTTTTAACTTTCACTTTTTACTTATTTAAACTTCTTTTTTTTTTTTAACTTTTTTGAATTAATGGTTGAGATTGAAAGTTACTTTTTGTAACTATCAATCTCAACCATTCAAAGAAACTACATTAGGTGCAATACCTAGGGTATTGCATCTAATCTCAATC
The DNA here is from genome assembly GCF_001633185.2 of Quercus lobata. NCBI lineage: Eukaryota > Viridiplantae > Streptophyta > Magnoliopsida > Fagales > Fagaceae > Quercus > Quercus lobata. The sequence goes on along the minus strand of NC_044915.1, from coordinate 30,267,119 downwards.
CCATGTTGTAAAATAGCGGAAGCTCAAAAAATTATCAATATTGATTGTGAAAATATTTTAGGTTTGAGAAAGATCTCCAAATTAACAATAGGAACAAAGAAAATTAATCCAAAAGAAAATAGATACAAAACACTAAGATTTACATGGTTCGACAATAACCTACATCTATGAGCAACGGCGAACAAATTTCACTATAATAAACTTTAGATAATACAGATTGGTGTAGAGGCACTCTCACAAACCCAAATCCCAAATACACTCAAATAGCTCTCTCTCACAAATACAAAACCAAAGAACCAAATACAAACCAAAGAACCAAAAGTTCACAAATACCAAATACCAAAGAGAAAGCCACAAAACAAATCCAAAAGTAAACCAAGTGGTAACAAACCTCTCTTACTATTCCAAATTACAACCCACAAATGTCAAATAATCAAATGAAAAAAGAGTTTTTCTCTCTCTCTCTCTCTCTCTCTCTCTCTCTCTCTCTCTCTCTCTCTCTCTCTCTCTCTCTCTCTCTCTCTCTCTCTCTCTCTCTCTCTCTCTCTCTCCATAGCAACACTATACTTATATAGGAGACTTGAGTCAGCTAGTATTTCCAAAACCAAAATGGACTAGACTTCTTTTCTACACACAAAAAGAGAATCACTCCTATTCCAAAAGGAATTCCAAATCAAGTAGTAGAGCTTGATAACTTCAAAAACAACAGTAACCCAAAAGAAATAAAATTTCTTTCTTATCCAAATCCAACAAGGAGTCAAACTCATAATTCAAGCTATATTCTACTTCCCAAATTGAAAGACTCTGATCCATATTAGGCGCAGCTTTCTAAGAAAATTGTACATCAACCTAACTTCGTTGCGTCCATTTAGCAATGTCTCTAACTTATTTGCAAAAGAGTATACTATATGCACCTCTACACAAGCGTATACTAGCTTATAGAACACATGGGGAGTGTTAGAATATAGAGGATTCTGGCCTTTTGCCCTTTCTGGGAAAAATATTTGGCATAATGCCCCTGTTTCGAAACTATATAGGGGCGTGCCCCTGTTTAAATACTCGATCACCGTAAAGGCGAGTTATTTAAATAACTCGACTATGAAGAAACCGAGTTGTGGGCAGGTGCTTGCCACGCTGGAGTTCCAGCTTGGCTTTTGGGCAATAAAATATTCCCGCAATACTATTTCTAACTCGGGAACGTAGAAAACGAGTACTTAAAACCCGAATAACTGATAATCAAGTTATTAGTTTTACTCGGTTCTGTTATAATCGAGTTTTATGCTATTCTGACGCCATTTCACATCAGTTGTTCACACGTGAAGCTGAACCTGATTAATTGGAAATCGAGTTATTAATAGTACTCGGTTCTTTTATAATCGAGTTCTTCTGCTATATCTACTTCTCAAGCAATTCTCCTCATCATTTTCAGATATTCTCCTCATTCTAAGAATTTTCGGTCAAAAGTTGGTGTTATCTCTCCATCATCTCAGGTTTACCTAACTCATTCTCTTCTTTGAAATACATTGAGAATTTTATTATTGTGTTGGTAAACATAGTTGTAGATATTATAAAAGTTTATCAATCATAATGTATGTTTTTTGTTAGAGTATAATTTTCGTTTAATAATTTGTATTACTTATGCTTTGGTATTTTGTTGAATGAGTGTTATGTGTATTTTCTTGAATGGTATTTTAGAGGTATATTAGTTGTTTGGTGTTGTTTGATGTTACAAGAAACGTACAATAAGCTATAGAAACGGTGATAAATGTTATGTGTGTACATTAGGTTATATTGCGTGTTATGTGTGTAATGCTTATGGTAAAATTTGAGTGTTAGTATTTAATTTTTAGCATGTAATAGTACACAAATTGATGAATGTCTTTGTCATGTACCAGAGGCGGAGCCAGGGGGGGCGAGAGGGGGCAAGTGCCCCCCTTGACTTGTCCAAAAATATTTCATATGTACTACTATTAGGGAATATTTAGAATGCTTTACCCTCCTTGATGCAGAAAATAAACACAAATCAGGAAAAAAGCTTCCTGGCCCTGCTGAAATAGAGGGAAAATGACAAGCTTACCTAAGTCAATGACACCGTGTAAGGAAAAAAAAATAGGAAATAAGGAAAAAGTTTCGTGACAGAAGCAAAAATAATTAGAAGAATTTCCGTTAGGCACAATAACACACACCAAGAGCTTTAACTTGTTAGCTGTTAGCTTTCAATTATCATGCACTTAAGCTTAGCATAATAATAATGCATTGTAGTGTCTTTCTTATGACATTTCAATCGATAGTCCTATATTGTACACAATTTTTTTTTTTTGTTTTTTGGTCCTCAATTTCTTGACATTTTAGTTTTAAATTGTAGGCTTATGCTATGAACTAAAATTTTAATTAGTTTGTAAAATAAAAAGAAAGTCGAACTTTTCCTATAGTTTCAAAAACAATCAAGAAAAGATAGTGAGATGTGTATACAACTTTGCAAGTAAATTGCTATATTTTAAATATTTTTAAAATTTATTTATTTTGCACAATTTATTTTATAGTATTACTTAAATGTCTAAATATAGTTTACATAGTTTTTGTATGACACTTATAGTTGTTTTTATAATTTTTTTAATATATATATATATATAATTTTTTTTTTTTTGGTAATATTGACTTCTAAGCTTGCCCCCCCTAAATTGAAATCCTACCTTCGCCACTGTCATGTACCATCTTATGCAGCATTACATTATTTACCAACAGTTGACGCATATTGTTAACTTGATCATTTGATGTTATTGTATTCAGTGTCAATGTCTAGTTCTGGCAACCCACAACTCTATAGGCCTCATGATGTGTTCACTGCTATGGGTCGTTGCTGGGTATTGGAAAATGAGTTTAGCTATCCAATTAATCTGAATCTGCGAAATAATGCTTACGTTCACAATACCATGAGACAGGAGTGGGATTGGTTATTTCGTGAACAACAAATGTTTTATGATGAGTTAGCTGGTTTTAAGTTGTCAGTGCCTCGGCGACTTGCATTGCAGATGCCTAGAGACACGATTGACGAACTTCATAAAGCATTGAACCGTATAAGAGAAGAAAATAATCGAATGAATATACGTCTTAATCGATATCGGACCCAAGTCGAGATTCGAGAGTCAGTGGAGGGAGGGTGGTATGAGCACGCACAATTCATGCAATCACTTCTTGCTAATCCCATTTATCAGTCAGACGTAGAGATGTCAGATGAAGACTAATCGTGTCGTGGTGTAATTAGACTTTGTTATTTAACTATTTTTGTTAACTATGTTTTAAATGTATGTGTGTCACTGTTGTTGCATTTGTACCATGTAAACCTTATTATTGATTGTGAGGACCATGCACATTATTCGTAATCTAGTTTATACCCACAGAACGCATAAAAGTCAAATATTCCCACACATGATGTTTTTCAATAAGCACCTAGAACATAACAATAAGCACCTACAACATAACACAGAAAACTTAAAGTAACTTACACAATGTCACCAATATGCATGCATTGCATATTGAACACTAATACTACTAACATTATTGACTTAACCTAAACATAACACACATACCACATAGGCATTCACTTTGACAGGTAGTCCTCGTAGTTGAGGACATTGTTACGTGAAAATACTTCAAAGTTTATGCATTAATTTTGGGGGTGAGCTGTCCACCATTTCTACTTATACACTTTGCAGTGCTGCATGTGCTGCTCAACAGTGCGTCACACTGTTGAACCCTGTCCAATCATATCACTTACACGCACATGCGTACACAGATATGCATCCTTTTGCAATGCACCGTTTTCAAAGATGCAGAGCATCCCTAAAAAGTTTATGATACATTTAACACAGCTCGGCACTGTCTCGTCAAGTCATGTCAGACGAGGCACAGGAATGCTGAATAGTCTTCACGTGAACCTTATCCAGTCATATCACCTACACGCTCGTCAATACACAAATATGCATATTTTTGCAATGCACTGTTTTCAACGATGCAGAGCATCCTTGAAAAGTTTATGAAACATTTAATGCAACTCAGCACTCTTTCGTCAAGTCATGTCAGATGAAGCATAGGAATGCTAAATAGTCTTCACATGAATAAACACACAATCTCCTTTGCAGTACACATCACCTGCCTTCTACTGTAGCATAAGCTATAGCCATATCAAACAGTTGCCTCAGCGAACCACGTGCACCAACAGGTGCCACCGTATAGCCAAGTCATGTTCGTAATTAGTATGTGCTCCTCAACACCTCACTAAACAATACAATGTCGAGACATATCATCTTTATTCACGTGAATACTTACCCTTACATATAATCACATCCACGTGAATATTTACCCTTGCAAAACTCCTATATAAAGTCCTAGTCCCATTTACATCTACCCTTGCAAAACTCCTATATAAAGTCCCACTCCCATTTACGTCTACCCTTGCAAAACATCTACAGATACTGATTATAAGTCACATTTTCCAATGTCAATGCGCAATTGGATGCTACCTCGTTTTCCAGATAACTATAGGAGGGAGAGAGATTCCAACGAGAGGGAATACTATGCTGGACTGCGGCGGGAGTGGGACTTTCGTGTGAACGAGTCCAACGCTCTGCACGATGATCTCGTGCGACTCGGAGCGCCTCTGGTTGATCTGACAGGTAGTCCTCGTATTTTCACGTAAGTGTGGATGGGTACTTGTGGTAGCTACACTCACTGTTCCCTATAGTGATATTTGGCAAGTGGGATTGAAGAAAGTTGATAACAACATTTGGTTTTGTAATGGTTGGCAGGATTTTGTTGAATACCATTCTATCTGTTATGTTTATTTTCTAGTTTTCAGATATGAAGGAAATTCAAGCTTCCATATTCTTATATTTGATAAGACTACCACTGAGATTCAATATCCTCCCAATAAGAACTGTAAATTGGAAGATCATCAAATAGAAATAATAGACTTATATGAAGATGATAGAAACATATCCCTCAGCTGATTTGCCCATAAAACATGAAGCCAGACAAAAGTTTGTTACGAAAGTAACAAAAAACTTTCTTCTACATAAAGAGGAAGACAGAATGAGTGGTTGGCCTAGTTTGGATGAGTCTGTATGTAATGTATTTATATAAAGTAGTGCACTAGCAGAACTAAGATACACGGATACGGGTATATAATACAGCGACTAATGGTGTCATATATATGAATTATTCGTATTATTAAATCATATGTGTGGTTAGTATGTGTGGTTTGGATGAGTCTGTATGTATTGAATCTATTAAATTTTCTTACAAGTAATGTGCAATAAATCTAAGTTGGGTGATGAGTGTTATGTGGGTAACATTTCAATTTACACAGAGAGAATATTGGAAACATCAACATATCTAAGCAGAGGACATTTTCCAACCAAAGCACAAGAATCATATGTAGCAACAAAGAACAACAGGGAAAGAATGAATTACGATTTCATATACACTTAGCTAATCCATTGAAAACATTGCAACATACTGACATAACAATATAATACATTACCAGTTTCACGGAATGCATGTTGGAAGGGAGTATTATCTTGAACAAATGTGTGTTTTTACACCTCGACGATGATGGTCTCAGTTGGGCCCCACTCTATTCCGGCGAGTCCTTGCTTTAGGAACCATATGGTTTTTCTGTGAAAGAGTGGTTGGTGTGTATGGTCTGGAAGAGTCTGTATTGTAAAATGTATGAAATTTTCAGTTTAAATTTTCATATGTAGCAACAAAGAATAGCAGGTAAAAAATGATAAACTGATTTCATTTAAACTTAGCGAAAACTAATGAACAGTTTCTCTTTAGATTTGCAAAAGTTGAACGTACATAATCATCATTTGTCAGACGTTAAGAACAACATTATGTATTGCACAGAATGTGTAGACATTAACAACAACGTCTAATGTTCGTAGGTAAAAATATCTAGAAGTCATCATTGCTTGAATCTGAGAAGTCTGAAATATCTCTTTCATCATCTAACGCAGTAATTTCATTAATAGACTTCATGGTTTGCTCTTGCGCCTTCCCCTTTAGATGCTTCCTAGCTTTTTGGATTGCGTGAAAACGGTCTAGTTGCCTTTGCATTTGATTGTTCTCTTGTTCAAGACGAGCAAGTATGTTGGCAGGTTCATCTCTAGGTAACTCAGTTGAGCATGCCTTAGGAACTCGTAACCCGTGCCATCGACAATACACCTCCAACTCACACCTCTTCTTGTATAGGGTTGACCATGGTGGTTCTGCTACGATGAACTCTATTGCGGTTGTATCTGTACTTAGTTTTGTGGGTTTGTCGACCATGATGTGTCCGACGCTTCCAAGACTCTCGTACGTGTATATTGGCATATTAATGAAATCTCTCTTCTTTCCGACCCATTTCCCTCCATAGTGGTCTGTATATGTCTGTAGTTGTTGATCTGCTGGAGCTTCTGATGATCCATATGTTGATCTAAGGTTGAATTTAATCAACCATTTTATTGGTTTTATTCCGTACCAAATTTGCTTGTATTTCAGCATTTAGTAACCCTGTATTTAGGTGGGCTTGTTGTAAGGGTAGTGAGTGAGTTAAAATGAAGTTTGCTCAAGAATGTGCAAGAAAACAGAGACTCGCGGCTTGGCCTCGCGGGTGACTCGCGGCTGCAAGCCGCCAGATGCAACACACGTGCCAAGCATGCCGGAAGGTGAACAGTCATGCTAGCTGGAGCACTACAGGACAAAACAGAACAACTGGCCATATGGTTATCTCGCGACTGGATCTCGTGACTTAGTCAAGTCGCAAGGTCAAGCCGCGAGCCACCCCTGTTTTGTAAATCCTGACGTTTCACATTCCACTCTCACTCCAGTATAAATACCCCTTTTACCCACAAATGTAAGAGAGCTTCCAGAGAAAATTTTGAGAGAGAAACCTTAAAGAAAAACAAGATTGATTCACCCACAATCTATACATTAGAGTCTCTTCAAATTCCTCAACTCTCTTCCTCTCCATTGTCAAATCCTTGAGAGGTATTTTACCAAACCTTGTTCTCACCATATTCATCACTGTGAGAGAGCTGTTTGGATTTCTGGGAAGCAGTTAGGAAGGAACTAATCTTCATTGGTTGATGCTACGGTCTAGTAGCGGAATCCGGAAAGTTAGAAAAGAAAAAGGTTCGGCGCAACCTCGTTGGAGCAAGAAGCTTGGAGGGCTTAGGTGCACTGGGTAGATTAGGCTTAGAGGGTCTATTGCTGTCCATGTATCCCAACTATATTTTCTAGTGGATTGTTTACCGCTTGGAGGGCGGCGGAGAGGTTTTACACCGAGGGCTTCGGTTTCCTCTTCGATAACACATCACGTGTTGTCTTTGTGTTTGCATCTTCATTCCCTTTTATCTTTGCCTTTTATTATCTACTGTGGGTTGAGATTTTAATTTGATTTAGTTAGTTTTTCCAATTCCATATTATAGCTTATGTTAATTTTCCGCATACTAGTTATTTGACATAATGCTTGAATTGGTTAAGTTGTAATTTGGGGGTCTAAACGTTCAAGGATGTTTTTACACATATTTGAACTTTCAGTTGAAGTAAATCCAAACTTGTTTCGCATTTTATGATTTGACATTGAGATGCTGCGACTCATAGCTTACTCAATCTACGAATTTAGTGGGGGTAGAAAGAAGGTCATTATTGTGGTGCATTTATAACCTCATTTCAAGCATTACAATCAAAAGTTAGTAGGGCTTGTCATGTCAATACAGGCTAGAAAAACACTATATGAAGAGGGTCATAACTGTTACCAATGTCATGTGTCTAGATTCTTGTGGGGACGACACCAATTTAAATATGAAATTGGTGTCTAATTTTCCTCCATCTGTCTAAATTTAACTGGGATCAATTGTAATTACACTCACTTTCATATAGAAGTTAGGTGAAAGTTAGCTGTGCTCCTTTTTTATTTTTATTTTTTCCCCCACACCCATGTATTTTCAGGTTCACCTCTCCTTCTACAATAATCAAAACCCAAGATTGTTCCTCTCCTACTTAACCAAAGGTGCATGGTCGCAGTTACCACACTGATTAAGCCACCTTAACATACAGCTCCCCTATTTTTCAATGAATACTATTTATGTATCTTATATAGGAAGAGATTCTCTATCTATTCTGATTTTACTTTTCTTTACAACTTTAATGGTCCTAGTTTATGCTCTACAAAACCAATTCCAACCATTCCTAAGGTTTGATTACTCATTTCTTTAATATGCCTAAACTTTCGTTCTTTTTTGTCAAAAACTTTTGTTGTCTAATTATATAATTTGATTGTTTTTCTATGATTGATGTTGCATGTTTATTTTCTGTTTCATAACAAGTTGTAAGGAAACTGATAATTTTAATGCTCTTGGTTTATGCTTCCTAAAGTTTGATTACTTCTTCCTTTCATCTGCCTATACTTTCGTTCGTTGTTGTGAAAAAATTATATTGTTTAATTGTATAATTTATTTGTTTTCCTAGCACTGACGTTGCATGTTTATTTCCTATTTCATAGGAAGTTCCAAGGAAACTAAGAATTTAACTGCTCCTGGTTTATGCTATGCAAAACGAATTCCAACCATTTTTGAGGTTTGATTACTCCTTTCGTTCATCTGCCTATGCTTTCCTTCCTCTTGGTGAAGAATGTTTATTCTGTAATTATATAATTATTTTCTTTCCTATGATTTATGTTGCATGTTTATTTTATGTTTCATAACAAGTTGCGAGGAAACTGTAGCAGTGTTTGAATTGAAATTGAGAGTTCTGACAATGCATTAATATTTCCATGATGTATTTCAAAAAACTTGTTTATATTGCACACACAGGACTGTCTCCCCATGCTTTAGAAATCGAATTTCAAAACAGATTTGGTTCTACATCTTCTTCTTCCCCTGATTGCGTAATAGTATATTTTGTTTTATGTGTGTACATGCCCGGTAACTTATATGATAAAGGGTCTTTACACAACTTATTGTCTCAACAAAGGTCGTCATCAATGTTTTTACACTTTATGTCCTTATTTGATGTGCTTTTGTCCCCCACAGGAGATTGTCATAAAATTGGAAAACTCTATTGCCAATTAACTGAGACTTTTTAACTACTTATTTCCTTACCAAAGGCTACCTCTTTGTTATTGGTCAATTATTCCTATGCCTCATGTGACAAGTAGTTAGTTGTGATTTTCCATAGTACCTGCTTATTTTGTTAAAAAAGGTCAATTTTTTCCCCTGTTTATGTTGTGATTGCAGTGTGGTTAGTATTTAACCCTGATAATGTATAACAAATTTCTTATTCTCTTGAAAAAGGTTAGCTACTTTTTTACTGATAGTATTGTTATTATTATTGGTAAATTATATGACTTCTTGTTAATATGATTTTCGTTAGAGCTTTTAACATATTCGTTTTTTATGGTATTCACAAACTACCAGAACTTTGTATTTTCCCAGTTATTTAATTTTGAAGTAACTAACAAATATGGTGAGTGGTTAGCGGTAATGTTGTGTTACTGGTTCGATAATTATGGAACAAGTATATTATTTGAGATAGTTATGGACGAAGCACGAGCTAGAAGGTCAAAAAGGCGTTTGATTTAAAAAAATAAAATAAAAGAAAATAAAAGAAAAAAGAAAAAGAGGTATCCGAACTCAAGTAGAGATGTGTTGTAGAAGTGAAGTGGACCCTGGCAACCTATTTGATGTTTGTATTTCGTATGGTCCTAGTACCTTTGCCCTTCAATGTAAAACCATTAATGGAAATCTATTTGAGGTACTTACTGTGTTTATGGGTTTGTTTCTTGGATTTATTTTTTGTTTTTCTGGATTTGATGGAGATTGGGTTTGGTTGTTGGATTTGGATTTGGGGTTTGCTAGAGATTGGTTTGGTTGCTTGTTGGATTTGGGAATAACATGAAGAAAATTTCCTGTTAGTATTTAATTTAATTTTTTCTTCTTTTTTTTTTTTTTTTTTTTTTTTTTTTTTGTGTTCTTTTGATATGGGTTTGAGTTCTTGGTTGGTGGGTTTGGTCTCCTGAGAACATGAAGAACAAGTTGAAGAACATGAATATTAAGAAAATAAAATTTTAATTAAAATTTTAAATTAATTAGATTTAAGGTTTTTCTTTAATTTTTTTTTTTTTAAATTTCTGACGTGGCTTTTAAAAAAAATTAAAATGCTAACGTGGCATATAAAAATACCAAATAATATTTTAATCGCCACGTCAATGCCGCATCAACGCCACGTTAGCTAATAGGGTGTTTTGTCTGCCACCTAGGACTTTGCCGTTAGGACACTGACGGTTGGGACAAAAATGAGATCACTTTTTTGATTTTAGGGACTAAAAGTGGTGAAAATAAAAGATAGAGACTAAAGTGGGAATCGCGTGAAAATGTAGGGACGAAAATGAGTTTTTCGCCATTTGTTAATTCATCACAAGGGGTCAATACATTTTTGGCCTATCAATTAATAAAAAAATATTCTAAATTTTTAAAAGATTCTTTTTATCAAATTTTAACATTGGTTAGTAAAAGGAGCATATTATAAATGAATTCTATTTGGTCTATTCAAGTTTGAATTGCCAAATATAGGTATTTACTATCTCAATATGCTAAGGTTCGTTTGCTTATTAACCTTATTTAGACACATGTATTCTAGTTAGTTGTACTGGTTAAGTCTCTATGTATGTGCATTTGTTTTGAAAAAGCAAGCAATCAAAAGTTCAATTTTATTTTCCCACCACTTCTCAACGGTTCTTAGTAGAAAATAAAGGCCAACAACAGAAATTATGTGACACTAAAACAAACGTGATATAGGATCTAAATTTGAGACAATAAATATCTTCCGACTTGCCTTGTTACCGTCATCTATAGTTGGACTCTCGTACTTTTAGTCACAACAAGCCAAAAGCAGAGATTTTCATATCACTTACATGCATTTTCTTAAGTTTTTTTTTTTTTTTTTTTTTTTGAGAGAAAGTTTTAACTTATGACATTCGCTTCTGATGATAGCTCTTTATCATCAAACCAAAACAATAATCAGTTTTTGGTATAGGTGGTGATTGAACTTGAGATCTCTTATACAACCATCAAAGATTTTACCAGTTGAGCTAATTGAAACTTTGTTTGATTAGCCATTAAAGAGTATATCTCTTTTCCCAATTGTTACAACTTTTACTCTTTTAAACCTGGCTTTGATATGTCTGGCGCTAACCACTAGCTTGTTAGTTACACTGATTTTTATTAGTTATTTTGAGGGAATTCACACCTCCTAATTTAATAAAATTAATTATTTTGATGAAGTCTGGACTCCTACGCAACTTATGCTTTATGGAAAATAATATTTGATGATATTCTTAATGATAATTCTGCAAAATCTGCTTTGAATAATTAATATAACATATAGAGACAAATTTTAATCCAAAAGGCTTAAGCCCAATAGGTAAGTGCTCAACTATGTTATATTAACTATTCATTATTCTTATCATTATTCAATGTGAGACTTCACTCACACATGTATATTCCACAATGAATTCACTTCCTAAACTTCCACTATCTTACTCATGAAGACTAAAGACTAGAAGTCCATTAATATTAACAATGCAATTCAAATTCAACTAAAAAACCAACTAAACTCCAACACTCGATATTGCAACCACTTCAACACCCCTAACTAGTCGATTTTTACAGCAACTTTACCCATTTGTAGCTCACGCCCAATTTCAGACTACTCACTAGTCCAAACTCAAATTCTATATGCCAAGAGACTTGTTAATTCCCTACAAACTCAAACTAACTAACAGATCAACTAAGTAATAGATAATTTTTAACAATTAATTCCCTACATTCTTCTTATTATTGGTGAAAAATGAAAGAGTTAGGGTCTTTTCTGTTTTAATCTTTAGTTTTATTGGGAAGATAACACCTTAATAAGATTTCAATTAAGTAGTTAATATAACATATAGGAATATCATTTAATCCAAAAGCTCAAAATTTGGAGTGTGGGCTCAATTATGTTATATAATGTAACTAACCACTCACTCTTGATTATTATTTAATGTGAGACTTCACTTACACTTGTATATCCTACAATCTCCCTCTAACAAGTAAGTCATCTTTTTGTGGGCTCTTAGACCTCTTTGTGGGTCATAAACAAGTCTTATTAGCTCCCTCTTGCCAATGAGCTTTTCCCTTTAGAAGCACGTCGTCCATAGGCCTCCTGTAAGCCATCTATGGTAACCACATGTCAACCCCATGCGCTCATTGATGGGAATCGGTCAACATGTACATTTTATGGGAACCTCTTGCACATTGTGATATAACACCATTGGCAATATTGGTTTGTTAGGCCATTTTTGAAGCTCATCTTTATGTGAACTTTATGGGATTGTCTTGTGTAATGCACACTTGTGTGGGCTCCAAGTGCACACACCAAATCTCTGATCCAATTGTAAAGGGGGCTGGGATCCATCCCCACTTCATATGTTAAAAGGAACTTGATAAACTTGCCACATTGCCGCATACCACAATGGGTTCTAATACCACACAGAAAACAATAGAGAAAAAAACTTCAATATAAAAATAGGAAGGTTACAATAGTGGCATAAGAACACTCTCAAGAAACCGTAACCCTAACCATAGCTCTCTCTCACAAAAGAGACAAGACAGGAAGCGACTGTGAGAATAAAAGATTTTTTTCCCCTATACACTTGTCGTACACACACTACTACGTGGACTTAAATTGTGTTTTGAAAGTACAATTTTATTTAAAATTATAAAAAAAAAAACGTGTTTTCAAAACACAATTTCACGATTTTGAATAAAATCTTCTTCTTCTTTTTTTTTTTTTTTTTTTTGAACAAGATACACACACACACACACACACACACACACACACATATATATATATATATATTTGTTAATGGGATTTAAAACAAGATTTTAAAATGAGTATGTATGAAATATGTAATAACAAGGGTAGGCAAGATTTTCTCCTACTAAAATTGCCTTATCGAAAGGTGGGGGAATCTGGGCAAATACCCTTTTCACGCAAATTATACAGCCTTCTGCCCTATTTCCCAAATTAATTAGGAAAATATTTTACAGTTTTAGACCCCTTAAACAATTGATTAAACCTAGGTAATTAGTCAAGTTGTTACTTAGTCTAATTAAACAAGTCTAGGTTATCACAATAAAGATCAAATCATGCAAAGCAACGGAAAATAAATAACACACGATATGATCACCCAGGAAACCAAACCGGTAAAAACCTGGGGAGGATTTGACCTAGCTATCCTCAAGGTAAACTTGAATCCACTATCAGAAATAATCGAAGTTCATACAAAAGGACTTACAAGCACCCCCGCTCGACTTCCTAATGCTACCAACCAGTAGAACTTACTGACACGACCACGTGCAAGCTCCGAATCCACGAACTCCTTCTTTCTTTGGATTCCCACCAGCTACAAGCACCCCCGCTTGTGTATTCTTTAAACTTTAATGGTAGCAACTGTTTTGATCATCAAGGTGTAGAGAATATCTCCTCCTTGAAAACCCTAAGTTTGTGTAAAGGAAAGCTCCTCTAGATCTCACAAGAGATTTACACAAACCGCAATATGAGCAACACTAAAACATGGTTAGGGTTTGCTTTTATACTTAGGACAAATAAGAAACCCTAAAAACGTTTTAAAACAACTAGGGCTGAGTTGGAAAATTCTGCAGAAAAGCAATCTGCCCGAGCTTTGATCGATCGAGCCTAAGCTTCGATCGATCGAGCTAGGCCGAAAGCCACAGTGCTTTCTGCTTTACACTCGATTCCAACTTTACATTGACGTACAACTTTGAGCTAGGTTTAAACACTTCTAAACACATTGTTTTGATCATGGTTTGCCAACAATACAAATTAGAGTTCTAAATACATAAAGTCCTACACTTTAGAACCTAACAATATCCTTCTTTTGTAACTCGACTTTCTCAAAATCGAGTTTCAATGTAAAACTGGATTTGTAGAAAATCGAGTATGGGACGATCAAACTTTTAAAAAAAAAAAAAAAAATGCATGGAACTCGAGTTCCATAAAAAACGCCACTATAGGCCTCCATGAAACACAACTATAGGTAAAACTTAAAAAAAAAAAAAAAAAAAAAAAAAAAAAAAAAAAAAAAAAAAAAAAAAAAAAAAAAAAAAAAAAAAAAAAAAAAAAAAAAAAAAAACAAACAAACAAACAAACAAAAAAATTGCATGGAACTCGAGTTCTATAAAAAAAAAGGCCACTATAGGACTCCTTATGGAGCGATCAGACTTAAGAAAAAAACTTGCATGTTTTAAAACGCCATTATAGGGCTTTAAAAAATTGCATGGAACTCGAGTTCATGAAGCTCGAGTTCCAGCAATTTTTTTTTTTTTTTTTCAATTTTCAGTTTATTAAAACTTGATTGTCCAAAAATCGAGTTTTAAGTTGAAACTCGATTTTTAGAAAATTGAGTTACAAAAGAGAGGCATCTCCCTAACTAGTTTGAGAAAGGGGGCAGAAGGGTTGTATAATTTGCGCGAAAAGAACATTTGCCCATTTTGACCCCGAAAGTTGCTTATTTATTATATGGCTCCTATATTAGGTCGGTCGTAACTATGACGGAACTGGGCTGTGGCAGTTGAAACCAAGCCAAACGTCAACAATGGTTTTTTAATTAGTTTTTGGGGGGTGGGGGAAACCTCCTCCTTTGGATATAAATACAGGAAATTAACACCTTCCGAAGATTCATCATGCCCATGCACCTTCGAAGATCCTTCTCACTTCTAATATCTTCTTTTATCACGTAAATATTATGTATGTGAGTTTAAAAGAGACTTTTCCGTATAAGAATTTTAAGAGATAGAGGAAAAAGGATATATATATATATATATATATAGAAATGTCGACGGCAATCATGGAAATTTCTCATGATGATGTAGTTGTAGTAGAAGATAATAATACCGAAGAAAGCCAGGAGGGGCAGGAAGTTTCTCAACAACTCAAAGGCAAGAAACTTTCATGGAAAAAGTTGAGAAGATACGACTCCTTAGACATCGAATCCAGCAGCGTCCGAGGTCATCGTCATGGCCACGGTGACTCCAAGGTCACCTTTCTTTTTTTTCTTTTTTCTTTTTTTAAGTTTTAATACATCTTTTTTTGAGTAAATAATTAGAATGATAGTTTTGTGATTTAATACATCAATCATACTTCTTTCAGTTTCAATCAAATCTTTCATATGGGACGTCGGTGTAATATTGGACCCTATATAATATTTAGTTATAATACCTTACTATATAAACAGTGATGTACAATATTTCATTAATGTTATAGTAAAAATTACGAAGTAAAATTGACCAAAAAAAAAAAAAAACTAAGTAAAGCCCCTCTAATAATTCCTCCTCCTCTTCTTTTTATTTTATTATTATTATTATTTTCTTTTTTAGAAAAAGAAATTGACACGAATTAATTCCAATTTTAACGTTCCTATTTGTTGTGGATGGGAATTTCTAATACTATGGCGTGGAAGGTGATCTTGCACCTAGCATTTTAGAGCATCGGAATTGTGTACCGGGACATTGGTACATCACCCCTATATGTGTTTGACAGCACCATCACAAACGGCATCAACCATAATTGATAGGCCAAAAACGAATTGATTTCTTATGATAAAATAACCAATTAATTTAGCCGAGTGAATTAATTAGGTTAATTATCATGCAAATGTGTGGTAGCACAAACAAATCATCAATAAACTAATTATGCAGCAGAAAATAAATAACACAGTAATTTGTTTACGAATGGGGAAAACCTAACGGTAAAAACCCCACCGGGTGATTTTCAGGTTATCACTCCCAAAATTTCACTATTATCAAAACAAGCGATTACAAGTAAAAGAATCTCAATACCTTATACCAACCTACAGTTGAACCATTACCCCAATACCCAATTAGATTTATTCTGTAGTGAAAATTTCCCTTTTTGATGCACAGCTCCCAAGTACATGACTAACCAATGCGCGGATCCCAGTACGCGGCTTCAAACGCCAACTAGAGAGATTGTTGATTGCAAAGTTCTTCAGTTCATCCCAACGATGAAGATCAAAAAGATGCTTGATCACAAAACCCTACGGTACACATACACAGCAACTTCTTTGGAAGAATGATGAACTAGGGCAAAACTTTATCTCCAGTTACAAATTGTTTGAACAAACTTTGCTCAACACTTGTGCAACTTGTGTACCCTTTGACAGCACTTAAAATAATCATTTTATATGTCTAGGGTTAGAAGAAAAGAAAGCCCAAACACATAATCACGAATTAGAGTCAAAACAGAACTGGAATTTTGTTTTTCATAAAACTTAACAGATACCTGTTTGTTGAGATGCTGTCAAGCAGCTGTCGAGCCACGGGGCTAGAACAACTTCTTAAGCTCGAGGGATAGCTAGCTGTTGAGTTTTAATGAACAGCACTTCTTCAGCTTGAATCTTGGATAGACTTGCATTTCTTCAACACTTGATCTTAAAACACAGTTTCTTGAAGTATTAAACACATTCTAGATCTACCCAAATACAAGTAAAATGCATTTTGTCAAAGGATAAGCCAATTACATAAAATAGTGACATATATTCCTAACAAGTGAATCACATATGTCCTAACAATAATGATAACATTTTGGGTGTTCTTTCTATGATTTTTTACACTCTCACTTGATCTCTTTGGTTAAGTACGTTTTCATTGTCCTACGGGCTGATGACAATGGTGATGGTAAGAATTTAGACTCTTAATTAATTAGCTGTTCTTATGTTAACATAGAATATATAGAAATACAAGTTGCAAATAGTACAGGCTATCCCATGTGTTTTCCATGACAATTTACTATACCCAGATTTATTTATTTGTCTTACCAGATTTATTGATCAGCGGGAAGCCAACTTAATTTGTCCGCCTCATATATTTTTAGTTTTTATTTATTTTGCTAACATAAACTTTTTTTTTTTTTTTTTTTTGACTGAAAAAGGTAGAGCTAACATTAACTTTTAAATATGGAGGATATTTTTTGTATTACATGCTAAATTAAAATGTGTTTTTATTTATCAATCATTATTTTCCTTGCGCAGATCTACCCATTAATTTTCAAAGTATTTCTTTGAGAGCCAAATAAATGAACGTTTTAAATTTTTCTAAATGATTTTTTTATAACTTCTAAATTTTGTAAATGTAAATCTTGAAAGCCAATATCCAGCTAGCTTCTGAATATACTAAATTCTCTCACCTCAATTTTGCTGTTTATTTAATGAATAATGCTAAGGATACAAAATATTTTACAAAAAATCTACAAACTGTTGATGTGATGAGTAATTATTGATAAATGAAAATGTGATATTAACGATGGGTCTAGATGAAAACCAATAAAAGATTGGTTATATCAACACTTTGTAAAATTGTTGTAAAATATTTGTGGCATTAGCATTACTCTTATTTAATTACCAGTGGACTAATTAAATTTGAAATATGTTCCCATTTTCTTGTAAATGTACGTAAATAATACTGTATATAACTTTAAAAAAAAAGTCCTCCAACTTCAATTTTGCCCAAAGGGTGATTCAAAATAATACTGTATATAACTTTTAAAAAAAAGTCCTCCAACCTCAATTTTGTCCCAAGGGTGTATGTTTAATCAATATTTAATGACCAACTACTTAATTGTCACTAACTCTCAAATTTTATACTCATAATAATGATTTCTTATTTTAATTCCTTTAAGAAACATTTTCAAATTGACTTCTCTTCTCTCTTGAGGAAAAAAAAAAAAAAAAAAAAAGTTCCTCCGAACTTAAGTCTAAAACTTTAATGTGTCAGTGTTTAGTCTGCCACTTTTGAACATGCATTGGCCTAAAGGGGGTGGGAAAAAACAAAAAGGAACAAGTAAGGATTCAGGGTATGCACGAACCAGGGATAAACTTGACTAGCCAGGTCCTTCTATATAAAGATTATCGTTTCTGAAAAAAGATTCAGTTTTTCTACGTACCAAGTCAAATGTGACGTTATTACCTAGCCGACGGTGTTGGGCAAAACTGCAAGCACTTGGCCTCTTTTAGAAGAAGACAAAAAAAAAGTTATAAAAAGAATCCCTTTTGTTTAATGGTTAAACTTCTTCTTTTTTTGCTGATCAAATCCCTTCAGTTCATGATTAAATATTCAAATATTTTCACTTCTCGTGAAGAAAAGAGAGGCCCATCTGGTCCCCAGGTTTGAGGGATGCATGGCTTTACTTTTTAATATTCATGACCATGCATGGGCTATATATGTTATGTATATTTTAATTGAATAAGCTTCAGCAATAATGGTCCTTCTTATATTGCTTAGGATTGCTTTCTCAAAAAGCCTTTAATTGACTTTCATTGACTAATGAAATTTATACTATACATATACAGAGACATGCACACCCATGAAGGAAATTACCTGTTCTGAGCTATATATGAACATTTTTTTCCATAGGCTACCGATTAAATCTAAGGGCAAATTACCGTTTATCAACCTGTGGTTTGATCAAAATTTAAGTAATTATTTGTGGTTTGAAATTTGATACTTTACCCACCTTAAGTGTAACTGAAATTTAAGTTATCTACCTATAATTTGAAATCTCATGATGTAAGTATTTCACTGGATTCTTTTTTATCTTATTTGATCTTATATTTTTATGTATTTTGTGTTTTTGAAGGAGAGAAACATAAAAGTGAAGTAAAATCACATATTTAGCCATGTCTTTAAAGATGTGGATTAAGAAAATCTAACTCAACTAACCTCAAGTAGATAAAGTGTTAAATTTCAAACCATAGGTAGACAACTTAAATTTCTACCAAACCACAGGTAGGTAAATTGTAATTTGTCCTAAATCTAAACTTTTGTTCAAAACAATTCTAACAGTTCCACGCCCCCCCCCCCCCAAAAAAAAAAAAAAAAAAAAAAAAAAAAAGAACAAGAAAAGACTTGGAACAACTCTATTGATTTAAAAGTTTAGTTCTTTTTTTTTTATTATTATTATATAGGAATAGTTTATATAGTTCCTTTAATAGAGAGAGAGATTGCATAAGTTTTATTTATTCTTTTAGTCTTTTATATTTTCCCTAGAGTAAAGAAAGGAAATTAAAGAACACATATATTGATACTCCTAATTAATGAGTAATTAATTAAACTATTTTAGGAGGGACATTTGCTTTGTACTCTCTCATATGCCGATATGCAAAGGTCGGTTTGATCCCTAGTCAGCAAGCTGAAGATCAAGAGGTCTCAAATTTCCAGCTTTAATTGCCAAAAAACCGTCTAAAGAGAGCATCATGGCTTAAGTCCAAGCTTAAAAATAGCAACTTTGCCAAGTTTTTCCTTTTGTTTGCCACCATGCTTGGTACTTCCATGGTGATTGGAGATGGTGTGCTTACTCCTTGCATCTCAGGTTTGTTTACTATCTTATTTATAATGTTTCTCTAAAACTATATATATTAGCTTGCCTTGATACATGTTTATAATATAATAAAACAAATAAATTATATGGTTCCGAGACCCTTTTGTCTAGTTTTCAATGAGGAGAATTTGGTTTTGAAATTTGAACCCCCCCCCCCCCCCCACCCCAGTTGTTATAAGGAAAAAAAAAAAAAAAAAAATCATATGGTTGTCATCTATTATGGTCCCTAGCTATGACTTACAACAATATTTCTAGAATAAAATGACAGAATGGAAACATGAAAGTGAGCTAGATCTTGTTCTAGCTTAACAAAATCCTTAAATTCATAAGGAGACCCTTATCTCCACAAAGGAGAACACTGAAATCCACCAAAAATAATAAAACCATCAATTTTATTGAACTTAACTTGTTTAAACTCATAGTAGGAAGACTCTCATTTGACTAGAAAATTCTTAAAATCACCCCCAAAAAATTCTTATTATGTAAAATTATGAAAATTACATAAAAATTTCTAAAATCATCAAATTATAAAATTAAATGTCATATCTTGTCTTACATCAAAAAAGATATTTAAAAAGAAGAGAGTCTATAGTTTACTTGACATTGATAATGTATGAATAATTGGATAAAAAAGATTTTTAGTAGAATTAAAAAAAAAAATTGCCATTGTATTTGTACGGTGTACTGCTACAGGCCCACTTATCTCGAGCCCACACAATATAGGTTTATGAATATTACCAAGCCCAAGCCCAACATCATGACCGGCCCACTATTCATAAACTCGACATGCAAACGCAACCCACGTGTAGAATGGTTGGAAGGTATCCCTATGATGGGCAGCAATACCTCAGCAACCCAAAATTGCCTTGGGAAATCATGTTGCCGAGAAATTTTTGGAGGCTAGCACCAATTCCAACATCCTCAACTCCATTTCCAACGCAATGGAGCATATTCCTTGTCAGGAATAATCAATTTGGGTCCCACCCACACGAGTGGAACCAGAGAGTAATCATGATTCCTTCATTTTTGTACTTTATTTTTTCACCTCTCTCACACACGAGAAAATACATACTGTTTCTATTGCATGTGTATAGGGTCCACCCCAATGTGAGGGGAGGACACATGCAAGGGAAACAACATATACCGCCTCCTCACACACACCATGGTTAATTACATATTTTAGGTAATCTTAGAAATTTTTGTCATAATTTTCTTCGGAGGGTGGGCCACGCACGCATCTCTTGGCCGCACGCCATTGCAAAATTCTTAGGATTTGTTGGAATTTGCAAGAGTTTCGTACGCTTTTACTCTTATTTTCTTGTTTGAACATTGACTAATAAAAGATTTTCTGTCACTTTTGATGGCAGTTTTATCAGCTGTGGGAGGGATCAAGCACGCTACATCTTCAATGACAGATGGTACTAATTAGTAATTACCAAAATATATATATAATTTTTTTTTTCAATTTTGTTAACTTCCACTTTAATGTATGATGCATTGCATGGTATATTTACGACGTGATTAATTTTGGTTTCCAACTTTTAGTGTTAAGAGGTTGATAATAAATATGACTGAATTTATTGACGCATTAAGAAAATGTTTTTCTGTCTATAAATGGACATAAAATGTTGAACCCAATGACTCTAAGACAAGGCAAGTGGGGCACGTTATGAATTGGAATCTTTCCTTTTCTCAAAGGAAAAATAAACTATCGAAAATGAAATATGAGTTTTAAACTGTGAACGTTAAATATAGGAACTAATAAAAAAAAAAAATTTAAAAAAACTTTAAATAAGGGAAAGTGCTAGAGTTCTTAGTAATTTGTGGCCAAATTCAAATTTCAATACGATGAGTGTTGTATATATAAACTAAAAAATAAAAAATAAAAAAGTGATATATATATATATAATTTTTTTTTAAAAAAAATCTTAATCCTAAAAGGTTGTAGGATTAAGATTTTTTTTTTATTTTTTTATTTTTTAATTATTGTTGTTGTAGTGCATGTATAATGTGCAAATTTTCCATTCCCTATGTCACAGTGACAGCTACAAGGTAAATTTATAGTTAATAATTCTATTTTTCCAAATAATTATGTTTAGATTGAATGATATTTAGTCCACTTTTGTTTTCATAAAGTGGGAGCAAAAAAAGACAAATTGATTTTTTAAATCACATGACATATTATAGTTGGTAAAGTAATAAATCACATGACATATTATGGTCAGTAAAGTGTAAAAAATGTTACCAAAAAACATGTGATCTTAAAGCTTGAGTAGCCAAAATTAAAAACTACCTGTACAAACTTTTTAGGGATAATCAAATTATCATACATACAACTCTACTCAACCAAACCTTAATCCCAGTCAATTATATAATCATTCATGTTATTTATACAACAACCCTTTTTTTTTTTTTTTTTGAGCAGATATGATTGTTTGGATATCAGTTGCCATCTTGGTTTTCCTATTCACAGTTCAAAGATTTGGAACTGACAAAGTGGGCTACACTTTTGCACCAATAATTTGTATTTGGTTTGCATTCATTGGTGGCATTGGCATTTTCAATTTCATCAAATTTGATCCAACAGTTATCAAAGCTCTAAATCCACAATACATTATAGAGTACTTTACGAGGAACAAAAAAGAATCATGGATTCCCCTTGGTGGCATTGTCCTTGCCATAACAGCTTAGAATTTGTTTGCATAACAAATCTGTATTTAGATAACTTGGAGAATCCATTAATAGAATGTGAGTTGAAATGATAACATGCGGGAACTGAAGCCTTATTTGCTGATATTGGGCACTTCACAGTTCAATGCATACAAATAAATATGTACTCCGTGACCTACCCATCTCTCATATTGGCATACACTGGACAAGCAGCCTTTCTTCGAGTGCACAATAACCTTGTCGGGGACACCTTCTACAAGTCTGTACCAGGTCCGTTTGGATGCAACCTTTTACTAAAAGCTTATTCACTTATAGCTATAATTAGAAATTGTGACATTTTAAAAGGCCAGTACATACACAAATAAATTAAAGGAAAATGACATTTATTCATGTGTTTCTACAACCATATTTTTTTTTCATTATATCATTTGTTTTGTGCTAAGATTCATCATATATATCTTTTGTTAATAATATGTGTTATATTTTGTCCAACTGTAATGGGCTACTTATGATGCAGGCCCCCTGTATTGGCCAATGTTTGGTATAGCTGTATTGGTAGCCATCATAGCTAGCCAAGCTATGATTTCAGGATCTTTCTCTATAATCCAACAATCATTATCACTGGGGTGTTTCCCTCGTGTTAAAATTGTGCATACATCGGCAAAGTATGAAGGACAAGTTTACATACCAGAAATTAATTATCTTCTAATGCTGGCTTGTATTGGGGTCACTTTAGGTTTTAGGAGCACCACAAGGATTGGCAATGCATATGGTAATTCTGATAGTTTTTAGACCCCTTAAACAATTGATTTAACCTAGGTAATTAGCCAAGTTGTTACTTAGTCCAATTAAACAAGTCTAGGTTATCACAATATAAAAGATCAAATCATGCAAAGCAGCGGAAAATAAATAACACAAGATATGATCACCCAAGAAACCAAACCGGTAAAAACCTGGGAATGATTTGACCTAACTATCCTCAAGGTAAACTTGAATCCACTATCTTGAAAGAATCAAAGTTCGTACAATAAGACTTACAAGCCCCCACACTCGACTTCTTATTGCTACCAACCAATAGAACTTACTAACACGACCACGTGCAAACTCCGAATTCATGGACTCCTTCTTTCTTGGATTCACCACTAGATACAAGCACACCCGCTTATGTTTTCTTTAAGCTTCCATGGCAGCAATTGAATTGATCATCAAGGCGTAGATAAATCTTCTCCTTGAAAGTCCTAAGTTTGTGTAAAGGAAAGCTCCTCTAGATCTCATAAGAGATTTACACAAACCGCAATTATGAGCAACACTAAAACGTGGCTTGGGTTTGCCTTTTATACTTAGGACAAATAAGAAACCCTAAAAACGTTTTAAAACACTTAGGGCTGAGTTGGACAAATCTGCAGAAAAACATTCTGCCTGAACTTCGATCGATCGAGCCTGTCTTTCAATCAATCGAGCCAGGCCGAAAGGCACAATGCTTCCTGCTTTAACTCGATTCCAACTTTACATAAAATCACAACTTTGAGCTAGACTAAAAACACTTCTAAAACATTGTTTTGATCATGGTTTGCCAACAATACAAATTAGAGTTCTAAATACATAAAATCCTAAAACTTTAGAACCTAACAAATTCCAAATTCTATTAACTTATCATTTTAGCCTCATCTCAACCTAAATTGTTAACCCACAATTTTTATTGCATTCAGGGATAGCTGTGGTTTTTGTCATGACTCTCACATCGTCTTTCCTTTTACTAATCATGATAATGATATGGAAAACCCACATACTTCTTATCATCTCCTATGCTCTTGTTATTGGCACCATGGAGCTAATCTATTTAAGCTCAGTCCTCTACAAATTTGATCAAGGAGGATATCTTTCCCTAGCCTTTGCTGCAGTATTAATGACTGTTATGTATGTTTGGAACGATGTGTACAAAAGAAGCTGATGGGACCGATGAACTCTCTTTTCTTGGGCGACCTCATCAAATATACTCGTCCACCTTGGCACGACATGGACAAAGGCAGGCGAGTCATTAATAAGAGGATTCAATGCCTCGGACAGTTACCAATTAGTTGGCAGACCGTTAGAGGCTCATCAAAACCCGTGTTAATAAGCCCTGAGGTGTTATGGAAAGAGCACTAAAGCCACAATTATGGCCCCAATGGCTAGAAAACAAGGTACATAGATTCACCCAAAAATACTCTTACACAGATATCTCCGATATTCAAAACTTTCTTATTTCTTTCAAAAAGCTTCTATACAATAACTTTGGCATCAGAGACATTATGGCAGGCACCACACCAGTGACAACCTTAGGAGAGCCTTTGTTCTGCATTTGCAGGAATAGTGTCGAGGATTTGACTCCATCTGGACAAACCTACAGGACTGACGATTTACACATAATCAGTTTGGCACCGTCTGTGGGGACAACATTTTCGCACCTAGGTTCAAAAGCGTAGTTCCAATCAATTCCTAAATTCAGATGGAGTCCAACCAAGATTCTACAGCATTAGCCCTGCAAATCCAAACACTTATAGCTAGCGTGGAAGAACTCACCAGACAGAACCAGGAGATGAGGTTGCGACTTCAATAA
The DNA here is from genome assembly GCF_001633185.2 of Quercus lobata. Classification (NCBI taxonomy): domain Eukaryota; kingdom Viridiplantae; phylum Streptophyta; class Magnoliopsida; order Fagales; family Fagaceae; genus Quercus; species Quercus lobata. The sequence continues at coordinate 30,242,350 of NC_044915.1, read as the reverse complement.
GAGGAGAACCGGTCTAGGACCAATCAAGAAGACGAGAGAGATAGTCAAAAAAGGAGTGACCATTGAAGGCCAGCCACTCTAGATGGACTGAGCTCAGATCTTCTCCGGGAAATGAGAAAGGAGATGGATGAGCTAAGGAACGCCATTAAAGGGAAAATAGATCGAAGCCTAGATAGAATGGTCAGAACAACAGATTCACCGTTTACAACGGCAGTCCTAGAATGCCCAGTGCCATCAAAATTTTGCCTGCGTCAGCTTGAACCATTTGATGGACTTAAGGACCCCCTAGACCACCTCAACACTTTCAATATGACACTAGGTCTCCAACAACCCCCTGACGAAATACTGTGCCGCTCTTTCCCCACCACTCTTAAAGGAGCTGCAAGGGAATGGTTCACAAAGTTACCAACATCATCCATCAACAGCTTCAAGTAGTTAAGCAGTTCCTTTTTACGCTACTTCATCGAAAGATAGGGCTTGAGGAGGCCAACGGACCACTTACTCACTATCAGACAAGGAAAGAAGGAGACCCTGAGGTCGTACGTGAAGTGTTTCACTTGAGAAACTTTAGAGGCAAACGAAGCTAATGACAAGGTGCAACTAACAATCTTTAAAGCTGGATTGAAATCCAGGGAGTTCATGGTCTCACTAGTGAAGAATCCTCCAAAGACGATGGCAGAGGTGCTCCTGAAGGCACAAAAGTACATGAATGCCAAAGACGCCTTAGCCGCGATGAAAGACGTAGAGAAGACTAATGAAAAGGGAAGGAAGGAAACGATAGGAGAGGACGAAATAGGGAGCGTTCAAATCGTCAGACTAGCGACGGGGGTAAAAGGAAAGACAAAAAACTCCTCGAATGGTAAAATTTACTCCTTTAATTATGCTTGTTGACAAAATTTTGGCGTAGATTAAAGATGAGCACTACCTTAAATTGGCAAAGCCATTACATTCGTCACCCAACGTGCGTGACAAGAAGAAGCATTGTCATTTCCACAAGGATCACAACCACTACACAGAGGATTGCAGAGACCAGAAGGAGCAGATAGAGGAACTCATACGAAAAGGGAAATTGCAGAGGTTTATGAAGAAGGGAGAACCTAGTAGGTCCAGGGATGACAATAAGGACAAGCACGAAGCCTCACCAATGGACGAGGATTACACGTCCCAACATCCGCAAAGTGTGATCAGGGAGATAAAGACGATCACAGGTGGGCCATCCACAGGTGGGTCATTCAAATCCCTCAAGAAATCGTATCAAAGGCAAGTGAACAACATCCACAAAATACCTCCCTTGAAGCAAAGATGAACGGACAGGGACATGTTTTTCTTGGAAGAATACGCCAGAGGAGTGAAACAGCCTCATGACAACCCCTTGGTCATAATTTTACATTAGAAGGATTCAATACCAGAAGAATCCTCATGGATAATGGCAACTCCATGGACATCATCTACCTCTCTACTTTTCAACAGTTGAAGCTAGATCCAAGAAGGCTGCGCCCTTTTAAGTCCCCCCTCATCAGCTTCAATGGGGACAGGGTGTATCCCAAAGGCATAGTGACATTAACAGTCACAGTAAGATCTTATCCGTAACAGCTGACTCGTCAGTTGGATTTCCTGGTGGTAGATTATCCTTCTTCCTACAATGTGATCATTGGGAGGCCCACACTCAACTGCTGGAAGGCAACCACGTCCACCTATTGCCTGAAGGTGAAATTTCCAATGGAAAACGGTGTAGCTGAAGTAAAAGGAGATCAAGTACTGGCTAGGGAGTGCTCCCAAGCAGTATTGGCAGCCAAGGAAAACCATACGTGGATGATCGAGGAAAAAGAAGAGGAAAAGGTGGAAGCCTTGGAAACTGTGAAGCTGGTAGACGAGGAGCCAATGAAGACCACCAGGGTAGGGATGACCATAAGTGCAGACACGAAGAAAAAGCTAGTCCAGTTCCTTAAGGAGAACCTGAACATTTTGGCCTAGAGCCACAAGGACATGCCAGGCATATCCACGGAGATTATCTAACACAAGTTAGATGTGGACTCTAAGAAAAAGCCCATCCAACAAAGGCGACGAGTGTTTGCTCTAGAACAAAACCAGGCGATCATGGACGAAGTAAATAAGCTACTAGTAGCAGGCTTTATCCGTGAGGTCTACTACTCGAACTAGTTGGCCAATGTCATCCTTGTAAAAAAGGCAAACGGGAAATGGAGGATGTGCGTGGACTTCACACACTTGAACAAGGCCTACCTAAAGGATAGCTTCCCCCTGCCGAGGATAGATCAGATGGTGGATTCCACAGCAAGGCATAAGCTCCTGACTTTTATGGATGCATTCTTAGGGTACAACCGGATAAAACTGGCAGTGGAAGACTAGGAGAAAACTGCATTCATCATAAGCCAAGGGCTCTACTGCTACAAGGTGAAGCCCAAAATGCAGGAGCAACTTACAAAATATTGGTAAATAAGATGTTCAGTAAACAGATCAGGAGGAACATGGAAGTGTATATGGACGACATGCTCGTCAAGAGGAAAGAAGAGTCTACTTACCTGGACGACCTCCAAGAGATGTTCACGACTCTTAGACAATATCAAATGAAGTTGAACCCCAGCAAGTGCGCCTTTGAGGTGGTGTCAGGGAAGTTCTTAGGGTTCATGGTGTCCTAGATAGGAATAGAAGCAAACCTAGAGAAAGTACGAGTCATACTAGAGATGGCGTCACCCAAGACCGTGAAGGAAGTCTAGAAGCTCACAAGAAGGATAGCAGCACTCAACAGGTTCATCTCGAAAGCAACAGACAAATACTTGCCCTTCTTTAAGACACTAAAGCAAGCCTTCGTTTGGTTGAACGAGTGTGAGAAAGCCTTCCAGGAACTCAAGCAATACCTGAGCAATCCACCCTTCCTGATCCTGTCTAATGAGGGAGAAAACCTGTATTTATAATTGGCAGTGTTAGCTACAGCTGTGAGTGCTGCCTTAATTCGAGAAGAGGATAGAAGACAGCTCACAATCTACTATGTCAGCCAAGCCTTTTAGGGGGTAGAAGCCAAATACCCAATGATAGAGAAGATTGCATTCGTTTTGATTGTCACTTCACGTAAGTTACGCCCTTATTTCTAGGCGAACCCTATCTTGGTGATGACAGACCAACCTATAAAGAAGGCGATGAACAAGCCCAAGGCTACAGGAAGGATGATCTAGTGGAGTATTGAGCTCAGTCAATTCAACATTGAGTACCACCCTAAGGCAGCTATTAAGGCGCAGGCATTGGCAGATTTCACTGTTGAATTTACAATCCCTAAAGAGGAGGGAGCCATAGACGAGATGGAAAGATGGATGATTTAGACTAGCGGTTCGTCAGTCCAAAAGAGGGGCGGAGTAGGAGTCATTATCATTACCCCCGAAGGAGAGACGCTCAAATACGGAGTTCAATTAGCATTCCCGGCCACCAAAAATGGATCTAAATACGAAGGAGTACTAACGGGATTAGGGATCAAGAAAGCACTAGAAGTCAAAAACTTGCTCCTCCAGAGTAATTCAAATCTCATCGTAGGCCACATAAGGGGGGAATTCGAAGCAAAGAAGGAAAGGATGCAAAAATACCTAAAGTTGACGAAGCTATTGACACAAGAGTTTAACTAGGTGGTGTTCACATAAATCCCAAATGCCAAAATATGGGAGTAGACGAGTTGGCGAAACAGTTGTCGTCAAAACCAGGACCAACAAGTAAAAGCCTAGATATTGAAGTCCAAAGATGCCCCAACATCGAAGAAGTCCACACCTTCACAATCCAAAGCAAAAGCAACTAGATGACCCCAATCTTATCCTTCCTTCAGGACAGATGGATCCCACAGGACGTCGAAGAAGCAAGGAAGTTCAGGAAGAGGGCAGCAAGGTTCATAATCTTGAACAATACCTTGTACAAGAAAGGCTTCTCTATGCCCTACCTGAGGTGTGTCAACGAGGTGGAAGCCAAATATATTCTAGAGGAGATCCACGAAGGAATTTGCAGAGATCATGCAAGCCCGAGATCCCTGATTAGCAAAGTTATCTAAACGGGTTACTTTTGGCCTACCCTGCAGAAGGATGCAAAGGAGTTCATCAAGAAGTGCGATAAATGCAAAAGGTTTGGGAACGTCCAGTGCATCCCATCCGAGAAACTGACGACAATATCCTTCCCGCGGCCGTTTGCTCAGTGGGGACTTGACATCGTTGGCCCATTACCCCAAGGTAAAAGACAGGTAAAATGTTTACTAGTTGCCATTGATTATTTCACAAAATGGGTTAAAGTAGAAGCACTATCAACCATAACGAAGGCGAAGGTCCAAAACTTTATGTGGAAGAATATAGTCTGTCGATTCGAGATACCACAAACGATCATATTAGACAATGGGCGGCAATTTGATAGTCAAGGTTTTAGGGAATTCTACTAGGGGCTAGGAATCAAGAACCAATTCTCATCCCATGGTTACCCCTAAGCTAACAGCCAGACGGAAGTAACGAACTGGACCCTGCTTAAGATCATCAAGGCTTGGCTAGACGAGGCAAAGGGCGTGTGGCTGGAAGAGCTGCCCAATGTTTTGTAGGCATACAGGACTATAACAAGAACCCTAACAAGAGAGACCCCCTTCAATCTCACCCATGGCATCGAAGCAGTAATTCCAATCGAAGTAGAAGTCACCAGCTTGAGATGAGAAGCTTTCCACGAAAGCAACAATGACAATCAACTAAGAGTCAACTTGGATTACTTGGACGAATCTAGAGACAGAGCATCACGCAAGATGGCAAAATACCAGCAGAAGATGTTCGAGTACTATAACAAAAGAGTAAAGCTCAGACGACTTAATATTGGAGACCTCGTCCTGCGCAAAGTCACACCTGCCACCAAGAACCCAACTCAAGGGAAGCTCGGTCCAACCTAGGAAGGACCCTACAAAGTCACCCATTATTCCAAGCAAGGTTGCTATCACTTGGAGATGTTGGACGGGAGGAAACTGCCACGACCATGGAATATCGAGCATTTGAAACAATACCATCAATAATAGATGTAGTGGACGAATGTATTTATGTTTGAAATAAAGTAATAAAAGAACTATTCAACTAATGGGCTAAGTAGCAAGATTCTGCCCAAACGGATGTAAGTTACCGACGAAGCCAAAAATGACAAGATCCTTTCAATAGGTGTAAGTCACAAAAAATTGGCCAAGTAACAAGATTTTGCCTACACGGATGTAAGTTACTAACGAAGTTGAAAACAACAAGATCCCTTCAATAGCTGTAAGTCACAAAAAATTGGCCAAGTAACAAAATTCCACCTAGATGGATGTAAGTTACTGACGAAGCCAAAAATGACAAGATCTCTTCAATGGGTATAAGTCACAACAAAATTTTTGACTAAGTAACAACAACTCGCATAGACGGATGCAAGTTACTGACGCAGAAGAGATAAAAAATAATAATAATAATAAAATGATAACTGAAGGAACGAAGCAGACAGGGATCACATGCAGTCACAGAGTATCATGCAAGGCAGGAAAATAAACAAGTAAGTATAAAATTACTATTATAATGAAAGGCCCAAAAACAATGGGCAACCAGCATTGTTTTAACATTATAATTAAAAGCCCATAAACACTGGGCTAAAAACATTGTTTTGAAAGTAGAATCAAAAAGCCCAAAACACACTACACACCCAAAAAGAAGATTGCAAAGAAAAAAGTAGATGAACATAAGCAGGTTCAGGCATTAGCAACTGCGTCATCACCAGCAGGAGGCGGAGGAGCGCTCTCAGGAGCATCACCCTCAGGAGCTGTGGACTGGGAGGCTTCGTCAGCTGCCATTTCTTTGTCCACCTCTTCCAGATCTAGGTTTTCTAGATCCACTCCGGTGGGGTGCTTGACGAAGTATCACCTCAGGAGCTCAAATCCTTTATAGTACCAACTGAAGAGCATAATGTTGTACTCCTCAGTCTGCTGGAAAGCCTCAACGGCCTTGGCAGCAACGGTCTTGATCTTCTCCTTTGCGACCTAGAGTTGCTCATCCTTTTCCATAGTCAATTGCCGCTCAACTCTGAGATTGCCCCCTAAGACCTTAGCCTTTTCCTTAATGGTGTTGGCCTCATCCATGGCAGCAATCAGGTCCTTCTTCAGTTTGGAGTTCTCTGCCTCCAAAGCCTCCACCCTGGACACCGCAAACAAGACCTTCGCCTCCTGGGTAAGGTACTCCGAGGTGATATGAATGCTCTCCCCCAATACCTGAAAAAGAAAATTAAAATTTTTAGGACGATGCAAAAAGAAGAGAAAGAAAAGGATAAAATTGCAAAAGTACATTACCTGGACGAGTTTGTAGATATGACAACCCACAACCTCGTTGAAGGGCGTGCCAAAGAAAACCTTCAATTCCTTGGCGGTAAAGACCTCTTATGCCTTCGCCAACGCGAGGCCAGCATCGTCCCAAACACTAGATGAGCAAGAATCAGCCTTCTCTTTCCCCTTGTCAGCCACGCGTGGCTTCTTCCGGATGGGAGTAATCTCTTTAACCGAGGTAGCCGGGGAAGCTGTCCTCGTCGTCTCAGTGCCGGGGGTAGCTGGAGTGACGGAGACCCCCTTCTCCATGACTTGCACTTTCCTCTCCCCGAGATTGGTCAAAGGCTTGCTCTTCTTAGACCTCATTTTTGCATACATGTCCTGGTTAAATTTAGTCGTCATTTTTGCGAAAAGGAAACACTTGTTAAAAAAAAAAAAAAAAAAAAAGGAGCAGAACCAATGAAGAACTAAATAAAGTGCTTACTTTTCTTCTTTTCTATCTCAATAGTGTGCAGGACGTAAGTGGAAGGCTCCGAGCCAAGGCAGTACAAAGCCAAAGTGCGAGGATCGACCAAATCCTCGAAATCGTCAATTGACTTCGCGTACTCAATAGTAGCCTCAACACGTTACTTGTACCTGCTCTTAAGTTTAAGCAGTCTCTTAGCTGCACGAGACAATGAACAAAAGAATTAGTAACGACAGAATGTACACGAAAGAATGAAGGACAAAGGACTGGTAGAAATAACAACACACCTAGACCCAGGGTTCTCCATCGACGGAGCAACCTAGGGAGATCACCCCAAACCTCGTCAGAGTGAATCTCCTATTCATCCTCGGACACAAAAAGGAATCGGGACTTCCAATATCTGAATGACAAGGGCAGGTCCTTGATGATCCTAGTCTTCCTCTCCCAAGGCACTAGTTCGTAGTACCCATGTTACTTGGACTCCTTTAAACGATACAAATAAACAAGCTCATCCACCTTAATCATATCTCCTTCAATAGTAGCTAGCCATATCTCTATACAGCTGACCACTATCCTCCATGAATTGGGCATAAGTTGCCCGGGAGCAATGTTAGAATGGCCTAGAAGCTCCATGATAAAAGGGTGGACGAGGAATCTAAGCCCACTCAGGAAAGCAGCCTTGTAGAAGCATAACTCCCCGGGCAAGAAGTGACAAGCTTGTTCCTCCTCGTGAGGAAGACGAACCCTAACCTTCTCTGGGAATTGAAATCTCTTTCTAAACCTAGAAAGCATCTCGACATCCAAGCCACACACCTCCCCGAGAGCATGGAAGGCCTTAATTTGCCATGGGCTGGAAGCTGCGATGTCCTCTTCCACTTCCACAGGGTCATCTAGAAGACAACCCCATCTCAAGCTCGCTAGACCTCACCTCTGACATCGATCTTCGCTGACTAGCTAAATTCTTGAACCAATTTACTGATTGATGCAATAACAAGAACAACTCAACTAACACCACACTAAGACTATTACCCTCAAAAACAAAACCTTCAATCAAAGGGGAGAAGGAGCGGGAAACACCTAGGGAAGCCCCTAAACACGCAAAAAGGAACGAGATAGAGGGACAAACAATCCTAACTTCAGAGCTACTAACCATGGAAACCCAGAAGAACAAAGAAAGAGAGACAAATCCTAAAAGCCCCAAAAACAGAAAAGAAATCAGAAACTAGCCAATCTATCTATGCCGTAAAAAGCAAAGGAAAAGGGAAAAAAGAAATATACCTCAAAGGAAGCAACTACAGAATGCAAAAGCTCAAAGAGAATCGCAAGGTGGAACAGATAGGAGAAGAAGGAGCACAGAGCAATGATTGAGAAAGATTTGGAAAAAGTGAAGGGGCAAGAAGAAAGAAAGGAAGTTTAAAAACTAGGCACAAAAAACTAAAATTCAACAGGAAACCCAAGAGTCACACAAATGAGGCATTAACTCCACCGGTTAGAACATGCCACGTGGCCACGATGTGTGTGGCGCCGCCACTACGCATTAAATGTGGAAGAATACCCCAAGAGCCATGTCTAGGCAGAAAACCTTTCATCTTCTGATGGTCGTTGTGACACGCCATGACGACCACAGAACCTAGGGGGTAATTGATGGGACCGACGAACTCTCTTTTCTTGGACGACCTTGTCAAATATACTCGTCTACCTTGGCATGACACGGACAAAGGCAGGCAAGTCATTAATAAGAGGATTCAATGCCTCAGACAATTACCAATTAGTTGGCAGACCGTTGGAGGCTCATCAAAACCAGCGTTAATAAGCCCTGAGGCGTTACGGAAAGAGCACTAAAGCCACAATTAAGGCCCAACGGCTAGAAACTATGAAGCTATATATATACACACTCATTAGAGGTAAACAAGGTACATAGATTCACCCAAAAATACTCTTACACAGATATCTCTGATATTTAGAACTTTCTTATTTCTCTTAAAAAAACTTCTATACACTAACTTTGGCATCAGGGACGTTGTGGCAGGCACCACACCGGTGACCACCTTAGGAGAACCTTTGTTCTACGTTTGCAGCAATAGTGACAAGGATTCGGCTCCATCTGGACGAACCTACAGGACTGATGATTTACACATCATCAGAAAGTACTACTATAAGCTTGATCACAAAATCTTTGCAGATAAGCTCAAGGAAGTTGTTACTGGCACAAACTTTAGTCAAATGCCAAGGCTTGCCATATTTTACTCATAACTTGTTTAGGGCATCCCACCCATTTTCAAGCATTATGTTGCAAATGTGTCTGCATTGCACTCAGTCCTTGTTTTTGTCTCCATCAAATCACTACCAATAAGCAAGGTTTCAACAGAAGAGCGTTTCCTATTTTGTCGAGTAGAGCTTAAAGAGCTCAATGTGTTTCGTTGTGTTGTGAGATATGGATACACTGATGTGCGCAATGAGGAAGAGCCTTTTGAGAACCTGTTGATTCAAAGGTTGAAAGAGTTTATTGCTGATGATGGTTTTTGGTTTTCACACAATGCGCTTAACAATGATGAAAATAGTGGAGAATTAGATGAAGGGGTGGTTGATGGAGAGAATGAACATAGGGATGTAAAACAAGTTTATGAAGAGAGAGAGAGAGATTGAGGCAGTAAACAAAGCATGGCGTGCTTGGGTTGTCCACTTTATTGGTGAAAGTGAAATGGTTGTAGGCAAAGGAGCTAGTATAGGAAGGAGAATTATAATAGATTATGCTTACAATTTCTTGAAGAGAAATTTGAGACAAAGTGAGAAAGTGTTTCATATTCCTCAAAAGCGTATGCTAAAAGTTGGCATGACTTATGAACTTTAGAATAAGCAATCCCAATTTTATTGGATGACACTTGCCATATTAGATATATGTACATATAGAATAAGCATCATAGTTTTATGCATGACAGTCGCATGGTTCACCTAGATTTTAACCCTGATAATATTTATGGAGTGGTGTTTATTACATAAACTCTAATGTACACAGTGCACTAGTAATTATCCATATTTATGTTCAAAGAAGTTTGTTTACACGCTTAAGGATTTTTGACGTGCAACTGCAACTCTCCAAACCATATTGATAAGCGCCTGCCATGTGAAGCCATGCGATACATGTGAAGCAATGGGATACATATTGAAGCGATGCGATATATATATATATATATATATATATATATATATATATTATGATCATCTTAATAGTGTGACCTTTGTATTTAATGGATTAATATTGGGTGATCTTTTGCTTGGTGTGAAAGTTGTCATGCATAATTTGCCTGTATTACAATGTAAAAATCAGACTTTCTCATTGCTTGTCTATTGTAGGGAGAAAGGGAAACTTGTCTAGACTATCTTAAAGGATTAGTAGCTTCCGTAATAAGATCTTAAACCAACTTCAATAGCTATAAAAGTATACCGCTAAGATATAGTAACATGACTTAATTCAAAGCTTGACTCTTTTGAACCCAGTTATGTTATACTAATTCTTTAATTTTAATTTATTTATTTCAGATTTCTACTCATATATATATATATATATATATATATATAGACACCTCATTTTGTACCCGATTAATAAACTTTAGTCCCTGGTCCCAATGATGAGCTCAACATGTCTACCAAAAGTAATTGAAGTTATTTTGATAGTTTGGAAATAATCACAATTCAAAAGTACTCAAATCACTTTAAAAACAATGTTGAAAAATGACATTTGCTCACTATTTTGACCATAACTTTTGATCCACAAAGAATTTTAGAGTGAGGTTTGTTTCATTGGAAATTAGACATCATGTGATTCAATTTGAACACAAATTTTACCTAATATGAACTTAAATTAAGTGAGTTATGACCGTTTGAAGTCGGGCTAACCCAGCATTCAAAATTAGGGTTTTTAGGGATGCATGCATACACATGAATCATGCATGCATACACATGCACATACTTGCGTACGCAGGGTCTTTTTTAGAAGCCTAGAACTTCATTTTTTAGGGCCCAAAGCCTCCCTCTTTGATGGAGCCCAAGCCCATAAACCCTTTGGAACGTCCAAAACCCTCTAAATAAGCCTGAAAACCCTATTTTAAACATATAAATACAACCTTATGCCTCCAAACTAAAACTCTAGCTAGAAAGAGTGCCTCTTTGCTTTCTACACCCTTTTTCTCTTTCTCAAAAACCCTAGGGCAGCAGCCACTACATTTTTTAAAGAGATTCAAAACCTTTTTTCTAGCACAAAACTAAGGCAGAAACTTGTTCTTAAGAGGATTTCTATAAACTTTTTTATTTTGAGTTGTGATTACCTATGAACTATTGAATAGTTTGATTCCTTTGATTATTACTTGATCTTGTTGTGTAGGCACTAAAGGGCCAGTTAAATATCAACCAAGTTGTATTCCGTAAGTAAGGTGAGTCTTTCTTCATGACTCTTCCTTAATTTGGGTTTTATAATTTGTGTTCTTTTTGTTCTTAATTTTATTTACATGTTATATATGCTTAGAAATATGTTTTGCTTTGTTTAATTTTGTTTTGTTGTGTCTCATCATGTTTTGACTAGAGAGTTGAATGATTGGATATATTGATGAACATGTTTTAATGTGTTAAGTGTTGCTCTTGTGTGTTGTTAGATCCAATGCATGTTTAGGAATAGTTTTTTTTTTTTTTTTTTTTTTTTTTTTTTTTTTTTTTTTTTTTTTTTTTATCTTTGTTGTTAGTTTAGGTTGTTTAATTTTTTATTAGAAGCATGCTAGGTTTTGTTTGATTGTTGTTTTGTTGCTGCTTTAAAACTGTGTTTGATTGATGTTGTTAGTTTAGGGTTCTTGATTTTTTATTTGTCTTGCTTTATTTTAATCATATGTTTAGGTCTTGTTGAGTCTAGTTTTCACATGTTTAAGTCTAGGGTCAGTAGAATAATATGTTTCACATGCCTTATTTGTTGATTTGATAGTTAGGGTTTATATCTTGAATGAACAATATGAACATGAACATGCATTGATGTATAGGTGCTGAGGTGTTATGGTGCAGCAAGGTAAGTGAGGTAAGTCATGCATAATTACATAAACATGCATTTGATTTGGTTGGTAAGCATGATATGGTTGACAAACATGATGAATAAGCTTGATTAAATGCCTTGTTGATACTACTTCTTTGGATGGGCTTGCTGCCCTTGGATATACATGTGTTAGATGAATGGTAAGGTTTTATGCTATAGATGAGTGTAGGACATATGCCATGTTGATTGGTTAGATATATGTTAGCGTGTGTGTGAATCTAGAATGATAAATGTTGAATATGCCTTTAATGAGATTAAGACATAAGACATGAAGAGTGGAATCTGACTCACAGTTCAGGTGGGGTTGGGTCTTTAACACCTTCCCATTTCCATACTTAAACTTCGGGCATATGCTCTAATAGTAGATTAGTTCTTCCACAAAGGGCACTGCATCTAGGTGGCGACTCCGTTTTTTCTCCGCCATGATCCATTCGGCCAAGGCGTACTCCCCATTGTGCCCACAATACCTAATAAGATTCTAACGAAGTTACGTCTCTTTTGTTATCTTCTCTTTTGGTTGAATTAGATTGAACTACCTAACGCTAAGTTACAAGACCTCTTTTGGTAATATGTTATCTTTTACTAAATATTATTATTTTTAAATATATTATTAATAAAATTTTCGATCCTATATATACTTTTTCTAATTACAAATTGTTGGGTTATAGATTGACCCCAGTTAATTAAATTATTTACTCAAGTTGATTAATTAGGTCAAATTACATGCAAATTGTGGAGGTACAAACAAATCACCTAATAAATTAATATGCACCAAAAATTAAATTGACTCAGTAATTTGTTGACGAATGAGGAAAACCTCTCACAAGGCAAAAACCCCCACCAGGTGAATTTCAAGTCACCACTCCAAGAATCCATTAATCAAGAATCAAGTGGCTCTAAGTATAAGATATCTTACCAACCTACAGTTGAACATTTACTCCAATTCCCAATTAGACTTGATCTTGTAGAGACTTCTTCCTTTGCACGGATCCCAGTACATGACTAACTTTTCAGCAACTAATTGATTGTTTTTTAATGCAAAGTTCTTCACTTCAAAACACTTAGAAGACATGGAAGCATTTGGTTACAAAACCCTAAGGCGTACAAGAACGCAGTAACTTCTCACAGTGTATGAGTTCTCTAAATTGAGTCTTTTTGTCTATGATGACTTTAAAATAAAGCTTTTATATGGTCTAGAAGTTTAGTGAACGAAACGCTAGCAATCCAAGTCATCATGGGCCAAAATTTTAATTTGAGAATTTTGGATTCATGAAGCTTGATAGATCGAGAGGTGTTGAACTTAGTGTCGAGAATTATTCATTAAGTCTTGATAGATGCTAGTGTTGAGCTTGTGTCGAGACTAATGTTGAGGTTCACTGTTTTAGCTTTTCTTCATTTGTTTCTTGGTTCAATCTTCATATCTTTAATGATACCACTTGTGATGTTTGATCAACACACTTCTTGATACATTAAACTCATCTTAGATCTACCCAATTACAAGTTATAAAGTATATTTTGTCAAAAAATATACCAATACATGGAAAATACAACCTAACAGGCTAACACAAATTTATTATGTAAACCATATATAATTAAAATACCATGGTTTAAATGATAACCATTGATTAAACAGTTTGTAATGAGTGCAAACCTTTCTTGGAAGAGAGAGGTTAAGGATACAAAAAATTTTAAAACTTGTTAAGGTGATAAGTTTTGATTAAAATAATAAATTTTTTTTTTTTTTATGAGCCAACAATTGACGTCACTTTTTCATATGCAAATTACAATAAGTCATGTCATTTATTTTGAAAAATGATGCAAAATTTATGTCGCTCAATTTATTGTTCTAGGTCTTGATGTCTCTCTCTCACATGAATATCATTTCAACACGTCCTACAATGTTGAATTTGTTGATAATCCTATCTAGTCCAGAAAATTGTCAAAGACTCAAAAAAGCACTTGATTTGAAAGGTTTAGCTTCAAGTGAAACGTGACCACCAGGACCAATTTAACGCCTTGCGGAGATGGTAGCTGGTTTGCAAGTTGAAATGAAATACCTAGAATTTTCATCTGGCGTGCTGTAACTTTATATTTTGCAGTCTTTTGACAATTTGACTAATATCTAAGTTTAGTATATGTTCTTATCAGTTTAATGTGGTACACTGCATGGTCTGCATAACACAAAGTGAAAAAAGAAATAAAATTGAAACATTTATATGAAAATATCTAGTAGTATGACATATATTTAGGTTATTTCATGTGGCTTTTAGTTTAAAGCCTTTAATTTTGACTAAAATGAAGGATCTTATTTGTTCTTATGTGTTTAATGTGGTGTGTTGCATAAAACACAAAGTGAAGAAAGATACAAAATTCAATATCTGAAAATATCTAGTACTACAAGCGCTACCTATTTAAACAATTAATTGATAACAAAATTTATACCGTAAAAATTTTAAATTTAAATAATTGATTGATAACATGACTATTAATTTTTGATCTTCTTGAAATATTACAAGCATGGATGAGATAATAAAAACATGCAATCCAACGGTTAGATTTTCAAAATTCATATCCAGTAAAAAATATAAGAAGAGCTTGAAGGATTTCTCTCTAAACTAGTTTGGAGAGAAACCTGTTCCAAGTACTTTTACTGCCTTGACTAAAATCCGAGTTTTTTATTTGATCTTATCAGTTTTTGTGGTGTGCTGCATAAGTACAAAGTGATGAAAGAAATAAAATTGAAAAATATAAGAGTATTCGTTCTATCTCTCTAAAGATCTTAATTAGTTTAATATATCACAATGATTCTCAAAAATAAAAGTTTAATATATGACAAAATATCTTACAACTTTTTTTTTTTTAATAAATAAGTTAAAAGCATAGAAGTTTCTTTCAACAGCTCAATGCATTAATTATTATACCATTCACATCCTTTTATCCCAATATTATTAAGTTTGAAATGTCATTTCTGAATCGTTTAAAATGTCTAATAATTTTTAGAAAGATGGTTGCAGTCCCCAAATAAACAATTTGAAAAAAAAAAAAAAAAAAACTATTTATTCGCCATGTGGAGCAATGGATTTCCCTTTTTCTTATTTATTTTATTATTAGGATCGATAGGTTATGTTAAGATTACAGTTCAAATAGTGTTAATATAAGAATTTTAAATTGGTGAATTATCTAATGTGGTGGAATTAATTAATTCAATTGTCAATAACTTCATTATAAGATATACTATTTGATGTCACAATTAATTTTTTTGAACTCTGAGTGGCTTTTATAATTAGCAACACCAAATTACATTACAAGGCTTTTGACTACAATATTATTATTAACACGTCACTCATTAGGATACTTTAATGCTTGTCGCCCTGTTAGTTTATTTGGGATAGCTGTAGTAACCAATAACTAGAGCTTGATCAAACTATAGAGTTTTAGTTGTTGAGTTTTATGACCACCACATATCCTTGGAGTGATAATTACTTCACAAGTATAAGTGCTTGTGAGGTGTGAGGGGTAAGGATCAGTGTTTAAGTTTTCGGGATAAAGCTTCACACATATATACACTTAGATTAAGATAGAGTAGAATTTTTATCTTGTGTCAAAAAATTGTAAAGTTTTATAATAATGAAATTTAATTAAAAAGAATTTTAGTCTTTGAAATGTTATACTAACAATCTTCTCAAAAACTATACTAATAAGAGTGTTTTGATTTTTTTTTTTTTTAATACAAGATAAAAATTCTACTCTAGTCTAATCTAAGTGTATATATGTATGAAACTCACTCCTAGATACTTGAATCTCAGTCTTTACCCCACACACCCCACATTACTTACACTTGTTGAGAAACCACCGCGCACCTTTGACACGATAATTTTTATTCATTTTTAATAACACTAAAGTTTAAAATGACAATTTTTTGTTTTTGTTTCTTTTAGCTTTGTAGGAAGAAAAAGGTATTTAACAAGGAGTGGCAAATTTTATTACATAATTTTAAGACGTTTAAAACTATCTGTACCCTATTTAAACGCAATAGACATTATTGGACCACCAAACTTTTATAGATTCATTGCACCCTTTTTTGTCTTTGACAAAAAGGCTTCCTCTTACAAGTGAATTTAGAATCACAAATTATTTCACAACTTCTTTGTTACAATTCTGACGTGGCAAATTGCGTGTGGTTATTTATCACTTACACATGAACATATTTTTTTTTATTCATCAATCACACTTCATATCACAGTTGTAGAAAAGAAGTTGTAAAATAGTTTATGATATTAATTTTTTTTCCTCCGATATTGTCACCTTTTAGGCATTTTAGAACACTTTTTGACATGCCTTGGTGTATAGCATGATCAATCTCATAGCTAAAGTGTGACCGTTACTAACCCTTCCGTGACATTGATCAATGATCACCCAGCTAACTAGAAATCTCCAAAAAGATGCTTAATTGATAGTATTTGTAAAAGAAATGTGTACACGAGATTATACAACAAGAAGTACACAAATAAAAATTTTCTAGCCCGTGGGTTCACACGGACTTGGAAAAAAAAAAGGTATTATTGGCCCCTGTAGAGAGGGAAAATTCCCGACCTATCACAAGCTGACACGTCACATTACCAAGTCCACAAAATACAGCCAATTACAGAACACCATATATTGCTGCTAGGTTTTGCTATCACTATTCAGAAGCCAACAGAAATTTGCCAAGTGTCATGCAAGAGCTAATCACGCATCAGCGCACGTGTAAGCGATGACTCAAGCAGCCTCACACGTGTAAGCGATGACTCAAGCAGCCTCGCACGTGTAAGCGATGACTCAAGCAACCTCGCACGTGTAAGCGATGACTTAAGCGGACCAATCAAGCTGTGACATGTGTCACCAATCAAGCTCCGCCACGTGTCGCTCACCCACCCCAAAACTCCTATAAATAGAAGCCTTCCTGAGACATTTAGAGGACCAGAATTCAGAAGTGAAAAAGCTCTGTGAAGATCAAGCCTCAAAGCCTTCAAGAACTTCAAGAACTTCAACCCCAAAATCGAAGAACATTCGAAGCAGAATCGTCCAGATCATCTGCCTAGATCCTAAAGTTCACGGGAATCAAGCCAAAAGTGTCCAAAAACATCAACAACTCACAAATCATTGAAGCTCAACGGATTCAAGCCTCTAAAGCTCCGAAGAACTTCCACCACAAACCTTCGAAGACGAAGAACGCAAGAAGAACACGAAGAACGCGAAGAACAAAGGATTTCTAAACAAGCTCATAGCCAGAGATTCATTGTAATTCCGTTTCAGTAATCTTCGATCCATCCATCAACCAAATTGAAGGATATTTTGTGTTTAAGTCAAATCCACATTATCATAAATCTAATCAATAAGTTTTGCGAGGAGATCGAATCAGAGGATCACTCTTTTATAATTTCAGAGAATTGTACCACACAATCATAAATACAAATTCGCATTTGTGAAACTATTTTACTTGTTTGATTTATTTCAAACTAGAAATTTAGTCGCTTACAAATTCTGGCACGCCCAGTGGGACATCTCTGCCTCTCATCTCATTCTCCTTCAAAGAAAGAAATCAACATCACCATCTTGCTACCTACTTCAATGGCCTCTAGCAAGAATGTCCGAAAATCAGTGGTTGATGATTCCAATGCTGATGAGTATGTCGGCCCAATCACTCGCAGTCGATCTAAAGCTCTTGATCGACTCCAACCTTAACCAACCCAAGAAAATCAATCTCCTGCTGACAT
This sequence comes from Quercus lobata, assembly GCF_001633185.2. Classification (NCBI taxonomy): domain Eukaryota; kingdom Viridiplantae; phylum Streptophyta; class Magnoliopsida; order Fagales; family Fagaceae; genus Quercus; species Quercus lobata. The sequence goes on along the minus strand of NC_044915.1, from coordinate 30,224,759 downwards.
TTCTCTGGACTTTCTTGCAAATAGGAAAGCTACCACCAAAGATTCATCTACCTCGGAAGATTTGGAAATCAGTAATGAATCGTCCCCAACAAAGACCTTTTCTATCAACTCTTCGCCCGTGATGAGAAACTTAAGGAGTGAAGTACCACTAACTCATCCTGTTTCATCATTTTCTCCATCATCTATAGAGGTCATGCCAGTAATAATGACTAACACCTCTACCATGGAAGAAAAGATGGCTGAAATGGAACAAAGAGTCATCCTTCTCACAAAGGCACTTGAAGAAAAGGACGTCAAAATTGCAACCCTAATGAACAAGCTGGAGGTACAAGATTCGGGTGAATCAAGCCTTGGCCCTGAGCAGCCACCTGGCTTTACCTTCAAAGGAGAAAACGTCAAGGGTGATAAAGGAAAAGGAGAAGGCACTTCTCAACACGGACATTCCACCTCAATGGCCTCAATATCTGTCCAACAACTGCAGGATATGATTAAAAACACCATTCGAGCACAATATGGAGGTTCTTCCACAAGTTCTCTCATATATTCCAAACCCTATACAAAGCGCATTGATAACATGAGAATGCCAAATGGGTATCAACCTCCCAAGTTCTTGCAATTTGATGGCAAAGGAAACCCTAAGCAACACATTGCTCACTTTGTAGAAACTTGCGAGAACGCAGGGACTCAAGGAGGCCTCTTTGTAAAGCAGTTTGTCCGTTCCCTAAAGGGGAATGCCTTTGATTGGTATACAGACTTAGAGCCCGAGTCAATCGATAGCTGGGAACAACTTGAAAGGGAGTTTCTCAACCGATTCTACAGCACACGACGCACGGTAAGCATGATGGAGCTTACCAATACTAAACAGTGGAAGGATGAACCCGTCGTTGATTATATCAATCGGTGGCGTTCTTTGAGCTAGACTGCAAGGATAGACTTACTGAAATATCTGCCATAGAGATGTGCATCCAAGGCATGCATTGGGGACTTCTTTACATCCTTCAAGGAGTAAAGCCCCGAACATTTGAAGAGTTGGCAACTCGGGCACACGACATGGAATTAAGTATTTCCAGCCATGGAAATACGAAACCTCCCGTACCTGAGGAAAGGAAAGAAAGACGGGAAATAAGGAAAAATGACAGGAATGTGAAAAGTAATATCAAAGATTCAATGAATGTCAATCCTGCCCCAGTCAAAATTTCAACAAAAAATGTGAAGGCCAATGAAAAGAGGCCCGAAGGAGGTCAACAGCGTGAAACGCGTCGCTCATCACTTAAGGAATGGGAACAAAAGGTCTATCCTTTCCTAGACGCCGATATGCCTGAAATGCTAGAACAACTGCTCAAGTTGAAATTAATTGAATTGCCAGAATGCAAACGACCGGAAGAGATGAGAAAAGTTGATGACCCGAACTATTGTAAGTATCATCGCATCATAAGTCATCCAATCCAAAAATGCTTTGTTCTTAAAGAACTCATCATGAAGCTAGCCAAGGAAAGGAAAATCGACTTGGATTTTAATGATGTCGCTCAGTCAAACCCGGTCACATTTTCTTGTGGGTTACCTAGTTCCCTGTCTCCAAATACTAAGCAAGGGGCAAATACCACGCTCATCCATTTTGGTTCTCTAGAACCGGTTCAAATTCAGCTCTCACAAAAAGCACCTGATTATAATTCAGATGATGATAAAAGGTCAACGATGGATGAGGAAGAAGGCTGGACGATAGTTACTCGCAAGAGATGGAAGAAGAAATGAGCATTCCCTCTTCATTTGATCACCCGAGAGTCCAGAAGAGCACAAAACCAGATTCAGCCTTGGTCAAAAAGAATGAGTGATAAGAGGCAAGGGAGACTAGGAACAAAAGTGTATGAAGATTCAGCACAAATCCAAAAATCTCGAAAGCTCATCACATTGGAAGAATTCTTCCCTAGGAAATTCTTTCAAAATGACTCAGCCGAGGCCGTCCACACAATTTCTCGTTGCGAAATCCAGGACGAAAAGGAGGACGTTGACCATGATGATCCAAAAGAGACCTTGTCATCTTTGGAGAAATTCCAATCTCAGGTCGATGAAGTTGAACCCTTGCAATCCCCCACATCACCAAAAGAAGTGCTCACCCGAGCTCTTGAGGAGCCAGAGATATACGCCCCTCATACCAATACGCTTCAACAAACACAGGGATGTTACGCATGCTCTCCAGACTTGACTTTCACTGATGAGGATCTATTGTTAGGCTCTAAGCCCCACAATCGCCCACTCTATGTCTCTGGTTATGCTCGTGAACAAAGGATCGAGCGTATCCTTGTTGATGGAGGTTCAGCCGTTAACATACTTCCAAAAATGACCATGAAACGACTAGGTTTTACTATGGAAGAATTATCACACAGTCGTTTGGTCATCCAAGGTTTTAATCAAGGAGGACAACGTGCAATCGGCCTGATCCACCTAGAATTATCCATTGGAGAATTGAAAAGCAACGTCTTGTTCCACGTCATTGACGCTAAAACGACCTACAACATGTTGTTAGGACGTCCTTGGATCCATGAAAATGGAATAGTGCCATCAACCTTGCATCAATGCTTCAACTTCTTTCAAAATGGAATAAAAAAGGTCGATGCCGATTTAAAGCCTTTTGCAGAAACCGAAGCTCATTTTGCTGATGCAAAATTTTATGCAAAAGAAGACATTTCTAGCGAGGTTCTTCCAGTTGAGATCCTGTCTATGAAAAGTAAACAGGATGAAAAAGAGCATGTTAAATTCATCGCCAAAAAGGACATTTCTTCCCCAAAGAAAGGCCCAGAACCCTTCCTCCGGTATATACCATTATCACACCGCAAGAATGGACAATCACCATTCGCGGAATGCCTTCAACCTACAAAAGACATGGGAAGACCTGCAAAGCTCACGATGGAGGATGTAGCCATATTGAAAGAAGATCATGTCATGCCTTTAACTTCATCCACAAATCCTTTGCCCTCGAAGCCGTTAAATGGATTCGTGAGGTCTTTGCAAACTCCGATAGAGCATGGTATTCTACCAAGTGGGCGGACAAAAGAATGGTTCGACCCAAAGGCATATAGGCTGTTAGCCAAAACAGGCTACGATTTCTCAAAACGAGAAGACTTAGGGAAGCTAATTCCAGAAGCCACCGGAGAAAAGATGCATGGCCTTAGCAAAACACAAAGGAAAATGCGGCTTGAAGGGCATGAAATTCATATCCCAAAGACCGGATTAGGTTATACTCCCGAACAACCAGCTCAGATATGGATCAAGAAAAGAAGCGAACCTTCAAGTTCCCAATACATAACGGTGGAGGTCGGCGAAAGTTCAAATCAAAGAAAAGACCATTCTTCACCCCATGTTTCAGTGTTTGATCGCATCGAGGCCTCGTCATCACGAATCACAGTGTTCGATAGGTTAAATACAACTTGTTTAACACCAAATCGAGACACCCTTGCTTGTAAATCAGTCTTTGATCGACTGGGGGCAACGAAAAGGCCTATTGATAGTCATTCTCAAAGTTCAATAAACTTTGACGTTCAAGGGGAGAAGAAAGCCAATGATGAGATTCGCAGTAGCATTCCTTCACGCATGAAACGTAACTTTACCTTGGAGATCAACACTTAAGGATCGCTCAAAGTCAAAAGACGAACGATTGTACATACAAGTCAGTCACCCGTCCATGATGAGGAAATTGAAGAGGTGTCATCCTCGTTTCATATTACAATAGAAGAGAGTACACTGTCAGATGCTGAAGCAACCAATGAAGAGGTCGATGAAGCTCCTCCAGCCTTGGAAGATGGAGGACAAGCTACAGTTGATGAACTTAAAGAGATCAATTTAGGAACTGTTGAAGAACCCCGGCCAACTTTCATCAGTGCGCTTCTTACCCCTGAAGAAGAGGAAGGATACCTCAAGCTCCTAGTAGAGTACAAAGATGTGTTCGCTTGGACTTACAAGGAAATGCCTGGGCTCAATCTGAGTATTGCTCTACACCATTTGGCAGTAAAGAAGGGCGTGCGCCCAGTCAAACAAGCTCAAAGACGCTTTCGGCCAGAGCTTATCCCTCAAATAGAAACCGAGGTCAATAAGCTCATTGAAGCAGGCTTCATTCGTGAAGTACAGTACCCGGAATGGATCGCTAACATCGTCCCTGTCAAAAAGAAGAATGGACAAATCCGAGTGTGCGTTGACTTTCGAGATTTAAACAATGCATGTCCCAAGGATGATTTTCCATTACCCATCACTGAGGTCATGGTTGATGCCACTACTGGTCATGAAGCTTTATCTTTCATGGATGGATCTTTGGGTTACAACCAAATTCGAATGAATCCTAAGGATGAGCAGCTTACAGCTTTCCGTACCCCTAAAGGAATTTACTGTTACAAAGTGATGCCCTTTGGGCTAAAGAATGCTGGTGCTACTTATCAACGGGCCATGCAGAAGATCTTTGATAATGTACTTCATAAATACGTGGAGTGTTATGTCGATGATTTGGTGGTTAAAACAAAAAGGAGGGAAGACCATCTGGCAGATCTACGATCCGTGTTCACCCGACTGAGAAAGTATCAGCTTAAAATGAACCCCCGCAAATGCGCTTTTGGCGTAACATCTGGAAAATTTCTTGGTTTCATTGTGAGGCACCGCGGTATTGAAATTGACCAGTCCAAAATTGAAGCTATCCAGAAAATGCCAGAGCCCAAGAATCTACGAGAACTTAGAGGCTTGCAGGGAAAACTGGCCTACATACGACGATTTATCTCGAATTTGGCCGGTAGATGTCAACCTTTCAATAGATTGATGAAAAAGGATGTGCACTTTGAATGGGATGAGGCTTGTAGCAATGCTTTTGCGCTCATCAAAAGGTACTTGCTTAATCCTCCAGTTTTAGGTGCTCCTATCCCAGGAAAGCCTTTGGTGCTGTATATTGCGGCCCAAGAAAGGTCTCTAGGTGCTCTTATGGCGCAGGAAAATAAAGAGGGGAAAGAAAGAGCCCTTTATTATCTAAGTCGAACTCTCAATGGGGCTGAATTAAATTACTCTCCTATCGAAAAGATGTGCCTCGCTCTTTTCTTTGCCATAGACAAACTGGAGCACTACATGCAAGCATATACAGTCTGTTTGATAGCAAAGGCGGATCCGATCAAATATGTCCTCTCCAGGCCAGTGGTTTCGGGTCGTATAGCTCGATGGGCAGTCTTGCTACAACAATATGACCTTGCATACATTCCACAAAAAGCTGTCAAAGGACAAGCATTGGCAGATTTCTTAGCTGATCACCCAGTTCCATCTGATTGGGAGTTCTCTGATGATTTCCCGGATGAAGATGTGTTTTACATTGAAGAAATGCCACCATGGATTATGTTTTTCGATGGGGCTGCACGTCGAGAAGGAGCGGGGGCAGGTGTTGTGTTTGTTTCTCCACAAAGGCAAATACTTCTGTACTCGTTCTCATTAAGCGAACTTTGCTCTAACAATGTAGCTGAATATCAAGCATTGATTATTGGTCTACAAATGGCCATTGAGATGGGCATAGCGCAGCTTGAGATCTTTGGGGATTCCAAATTAATTATCAACCAAATCTTGGAGCAATATGACGTTAAGAAAGAAGACCTCATCCCCTTTTGCAAATATGCGAAGAAATTGCTAGCAAATTTTGAGGCCACCACATTGGAGCATATACCAAGGAAGGAGAATAGACAGGCCGATGCTTTAGCTAATTTGGCTACTGCCTTAGCATTATCCCAAGAAGAGACAACCAAAGTTGCTATTTCCCAAAGGTGGGTGGTACCTCTCGTAGTTGAAGAAGAAGAGGAAGAGCAAGCCAACATCATTTCTGTATGCCTTGTCGAAAAAGAAGATTGGCGACAAGTGATCATTGAATACCTTCAACATGGAAGACTCCCGGATGATAAACGCCACAGGACTGAAATTCGGCGGAGGGCTGCTCGATTCATTTACTATAAAGACACTCTCTTCCGCCGTTCATTTGATGGATTGTTTCTCCGTTGCTTAGGAGAGGAGGAGGCTAAACAAGCCTTAGAGGAGGCTCATTCTGGCATATGCGGCGCACATCAGTCAGGTCCTAAGTTACACTATAGGATCAAACGAATGGGTTACTATTGGCCTACGATGGTACAAGATTCTATGGAGTGCGCTAAGAAGTGCGAAGCTTGTCAATATCACGCGAACTTCATCCATCAGCCGCTAGAACCTCTACACCCAACTGTAGCTTCTTGGCCTTTTGATGCATGGGGTCTTGATGCAATAGGGCCATTACCAAAGTCATCCGGTGGCCACTTGTACATCTTGGCCGCAACTGACTACTTCTCAAAATGGGCGGAGGCTGTACCCCTTAGGGAAGTGAAGAAAGAAACGGTGGTCAATTTCATTCGAACTCATTTGATCTATCGGTATGGTGTCCCTCGGTATATCATAACTGATAATGGCAAACCATTCTACAATAGGCTGATGACAGAGCTATGCGAGAAGTTTGAATTTAAACAATACAACTCCTCCATGTACAATGCCCCGGCAAATGGACTAGCTGAAGCGTTTAACAAAACACTGGGCAGTTTGTTGAAAAAAGTGGTATCCAAGACAAAGCGAGACTGGCATGAAAGAATCGGAGAAGCATTATGGGCATACCGAACAACATTTCGAACGCCTACTCAAGCAACGCCCTATTCTCTTGTCTACGGAGTTGAAGCCGTCCTTCCGTTAGAACGCCAAATCCCATCATTACGGATTGCCATTCAAGAAGGATTGACTGGAGAAGAAAATGCCAAGCTCAGGTTGCAAGAATTAGAGGCGCTTGATGAAAAAAGGCTCGAGGCCCAACAACGCCTTGAATGCTACCAAGCTCGTCTTTCAAGTGCATTCAATAAAAGAGTCAAGCCACGATCATTCCAAGTTGGTGACTTAGTCCTCGCCGTTCGAAGACCTATCATCACAACTCATCGTACAGGCAATAAGTTCACTTCAAAATGGGA